>NC_057810.1:284948472-285045353 GCF_018294505.1 Triticum aestivum | reverse complement strand
CCCCCCCCTTGGGATCCCTATATATAGTGGGGTAGGAGGGCCTCCCAAACACACCTTATGCCTTTGGTGCAGCCCCTCCCTCTCTCCCAAGTTACTCTCCTCTTCTCCCATGGTGCTTGGCGAAGCCCTGCGGGATTGCCACGCTCCTCCACCACCACCACGCCGTTGTGCTGCTGTTGGATGGAGTCTTCCTCAACCTCTCCCTCTCCCCTTGCTGGATCAAGGCGTGGGAGACATCGTCGAGCTGTACGTGTGTTGAACGCGGAGGTGCTGTCCGTTCGGCACTAGGATCATCGGTGATCTGAATCACGACGAGTACGACTCCATCAACCCCGTTCACTTGAACGCTTCCGCTTAGCGATCTACAAGGGTATGTAGATGCAAACTCCACTCCCCTTCTACTCGTTGCTGGTCTCTCCATAGATAGATCTTGGTGATTCGTAGGAAAATTTTTGAATTTCTGCTACGTTCCCCAACAGTGGCATCATGAGCTAGGTCTATTGCATAGATTCTTTGCACGAATAGAACACAAAGTAGTTGTGGGCGTTGATGTTGTTCAATATGCTTGCCGTTACTAGTCTTATCTTGATTCGGCGGCATCGTGGGATGAAGCGGCCCGGACCGACCTTACACGTACTCTTACGTGAGACAGGTTCCACCGATTGACATGCACTTGGTGCATAAGGTGGCTGGCGGGTGTCTGTCTCTCCCACTTTAGTCGGATCGGATTCGATGAAAAGGGTCCTTATGAAGGGTAAATAGCAATTGGCATATCACGTTGTGGTTCATGCGTAGGTAAGAAACGTTCTTGCTAGAAACCCATAGCAGCCACGTAAAACATGCAAACAACAATTAGAGGACGTCTAACTTGTTTTTGTAGGGTATGTTATGTGATGTGATATGGCCAAAAGGATGTGATGAATGATATATGTGATGTATGAGATTGATCATGTTCTTGTAATAAGATTCACGACTTGCATGTCGATGAGTATGACAACCGGCAGGAGCCATAGGAGTTGTCTTTATTTTTTGTATGACCTGCGTGTCATTAAAGAACGCCATGTAATTACTTTACTTTATTGCTAACCAGTAGCCATAGTAGTAGAAGTAATAAGTTGGCGTGACAACTTCATGAAGACACGATGATGGAGATCATGATGATGGAGATCATGGTGTCATGCCGGTGACAAGATGATCATGGAGCCCCGAAGAT
Organism: Triticum aestivum; assembly: GCF_018294505.1. Taxonomy (NCBI): domain Eukaryota; kingdom Viridiplantae; phylum Streptophyta; class Magnoliopsida; order Poales; family Poaceae; genus Triticum; species Triticum aestivum. Next base: position 285,044,140 of record NC_057810.1, on the reverse strand, counting down.
GGAGATCAATGGAGCTATATGATATTGGCCATATCATGTCACAACTATATAATTGCATGTGATGTTTATTATGTTTATGCATCTTGTTTACTTAGGACGACGGTAGTAAATAAGATGATCCCTTACAAAATTTCAAGAAGTGTTCTCCCCTAACTGTGCACCGTTGCTACAGTTCGTCACTTCTAAGCACCACGTGATGATCGGGTGTGATGGATTCTTACGTTCACATACAACGGGTGTAAGACAGTTTTACACAGCGAAAACACTTAGGGTTAACTTGACGAGCCTAGCATGTGCAGACATGGCCTCGGAACACGGAGACCGAAAGGTCGAGCATGAGTCGTATAGTAGATATGATCAACATGAAGATGTTCACCGATGATGACTAGTCCGTCTCACGTGATGATCGGACACGGCCTAGTTTGACTTGGATCATGTAATCACTTAGATGACTAGAGGGATGTCTATCTGAGTGGGAGTTCATAAGATGAACTTAATTATCTTGAACATAGTCAAAAGACCTTTTGCAAATTATGTCGTAGCTCGCGCTTTAGTTCTCCTGTTTTAGATATGTTCCTAGAGAAAATATAGTTGAAAGTTGATAGTAGCGATTATGCGGACACTAGAAAGCTCATGTCCTTAATGCACTGCTCAGTGTGCTGAACCCCAAACGTCGTTTGTGGATGTTGCGAACATCGGACATACACGTCTTGATAACTACGTGATAGTTCAGTTAAACGGTTTAGAGTTGAGGCACGAAAGACGTTTTCGAAACGTCACGGAACATATGAGATGTTTCGAGGGCTGAAATTGGGATTTCAGGCTCGTGCCCACGTCAAGAGGTATGAGACCTCCGACGATTTTCTTAGCCTGCAAACTAAGGGAGAAAAGCTCAATCGTTGAGCTTGTGCTCAGATTGTCTGAGTACAACAATCACTTGAATCAAGTGGGAGTTGATCTTCCAGATGAAATAGTGATAGTTTCTCCGAAGTCATTACCACCAAGCTGCTAGAGCTTCGTGATGAACTATAACATATCAAGGATAGAGATGATGATCCTTGAGATATTCGCATTGTTTGACATCGCGAAAGTAGAAATCAAGAAGGAGCATCAATTGTTGATGGTTGATGAAACCACTAGTTTCAAGAAGGGCAAGGGAAAGAAGGGATACTTCATGAAACGGCAAATCGGCTGCTGCACTAGTGAAGAAACCCAAGGTTGAACCCAAACCCGAGACTAAGTGCTTCTATAATAAGGGGAACAGCTACTGGAGCAGCATTACCCTAGATACTTGGTAGATGAGAAGGCTGGCAAGGTCGATAGAAGTATATTGGATATACATTATGTTAATGTGTACTTTACTAGTACTCCTAGTAGCACCAGGGTATTAAGATACCGGTTCAGTTGCTAAGTGTTAGTAACTCGAAATAAAAAGCTACGAAATAAAAGGAGACTAGCTAAAGGTGAGCTGACAATATGTGTTGGAAGTGTTTCCAAGGTTGATGTGATCAAGCATCGCACGCTCCCTCTACCACCGAGATTGGTGTTTGCGTTGAGCATAGACATGATTGGATTATGTCTATCGCAGTATGGTTATTCATTTAAGGAGAATAATGGTTACTCTATTTATTTGAATAATACCTTCGATGGTCTTGCACCTAATGGTTTATTGAATCTCGATCGTAGTGATACACATTTTCATGCCAAAAGATATTAGATAGTAATGATAGTACCACTTACTTGTGGCACTGCCATGTAAGTCATAATGGTATAAAACGCATGAAGAAGCTCCATGTTGATGGATCTTTGGACTCACTCATTTTTGAAAAGTTTGAGACATGTGAACCATGTCTATTGGTATATATCCATGAAGAAGCTCCATGCAAATGGACCGTTTGGACTCACTTGATTTTGAATCACTTGAGATATGCAAATCATACCACATAGGCAAGATGACTGAAAAGCCTCGGTTTCAGTAAAATGGAACAAGATAGCAACTTGTTGGAAGCAACACATTTTGATGTGTGCAGTCCAATGAGTGCTGAGGCATGCAGTGAATATCGTTATGTTCTTACTTCATAGATGATTCGAGTAGATGTTGAGAATATTTACTTGATGAAACACAAGTCTGAATTATTGAATGGTTCAAATAATTTCAGAGTGAAGTAGAAGATCATTATGACAATAGGATAAAATGTCTATGATATGATCATAGAGATGAATATCTGAGTTACGAGTTTTGGCACACAATTAAGACATTGTGCAAATTGTTTCGCAATTAATACCGCCTGGAACACCATAGTGTGATGGTGTGTCCGAACATCATAGTTGCACCCTATTGGATATGGTGCGTACCATGATGTCTCTTATCGAATTACCACTATTGTTCATGGGTTAGGCATTAGAGACAACCACATTCACTTTAAATAGGGCACCACGTAATTCCGTTGAGATGACACCGTATGAATTATGGTTTAGAGAAACCTAAGTTGTCATTTCTTAAAGGTTTGGGGCTGCGACGCTTATGTGAAAAAGTTTCAGGATTAAGCTCGAACCCAAAGCGGATAAAATGCATCTTCATAGGACACCCAAAACAGTTGGGTATACCTCCTAATTCAGATCCAAAAGCAATATGGATTGTTTCTTGAATCGGGTCCTTTCTCGAGGAAAGGTTTCTCTCGAAAGAGTTGAGTGGGAGGATGGTGGAGACTTGATGAGGTTATTGAACCATCTCTTCAACTAGTGTGTGGCAGGGCACAGGAAGATTGTTCCTGTGGCACCTACACCAATTGAAGTGGAAGCTTATGATATTGATCATGAAACTTCGGATCAAGTCACTACCAAACCTCGTAGGATGACAAGGACACGTACTACTTCGGAGTGGTAAGGTGATCCTGTCTTGAAAGTCATGTTGCTAGACAACAATGAACCTACGAGCTATGGAGAAGCGATGGTGGGCCCGGATTCCGATAAATGGCTTGAGGCCATAAAATCCGAGAGAGGATCCATGTATGAAAACAAAGTGTAGACTTTGGCAGAACGGCTCGATGGTTGTAAGGCTAAAGAGTACAGATGGATCTCAAAAGGAAGACGGACAATGATGGTAAATGTCACCATTAAGAAAGCTCGACTTGTCATTAAGATGTTTTCCGACAAGTTCAAGGAGTTGACTACGATGAGATTTTCTCACTCGTAGCGATGCTAAGAGTCTGTTGGAATTGGATTAGCAGTTACTGCATGATTGATGAAATCTTGCAGATAGGATGTCAAAACATTGTTTCCTCGATGTTATACTTGAGGAAAGGTTGTATGTGATACAACCGGAAGGTTTTGTCAATCCCAAAAGATGCTAATAAGTATGCAAAGCTCCAGCAATCCTTCTAAGGACTGGAGTAAGCATCTCGGAGTTGGAATGTATGCTTTGATGACGATCAAAGATTTTGGGTTTGTACAAAGTTTATGAGAAACTTGTATTTCCAAAGAAGTGAGTGGGAGCACTATAGAATTTCTGATGAGTATATGTTGATCAGAAATGATGTAGAATTTCTAGAAAGCATATAGGGTTATTTGAAAGGTGTTTTTCAATGGAAAGCCTGGATTAAGCTACTTGAACATTGAGCATCAAGATCTATAAGGATAGATCAAAATGCTTAATAATACTTTCAAATGAGCACATACCTTGACATGATCTTGAAGGTGTTCAAGATGGACCAGTCAAAGAAGGAGTTCTTGCCTGAGTTATAAGGTACGAAGTTAAGACTTAAAGCTCGACCACGGCAGAATAGAGAGAAAGGACGAAGGTCGTCCCCTATGCTTAAGACGTAGGATCTTCAGTATGCTATGCTGTGTACCGCACCTGAAGTGTGCCTTGCCATGAGACAGTCAAGGGGTACAAGAGTGATCCAAGAATGGCTCACAGGACAGCGGTCAAAGTTATCCTTAGTAACCAGTGGACTAAGGAATTTTCTCGATTATGGAGGTGGTAAAAGAGTTCGTCGTAAAGGTTACGACAATGCAAGCTTGACACCTATCCGGATAGCTCTGAGTAGAGAGACCGGATACATATAATGGAGCAATAATTTAGGATAGCTCCAAGTAGAACAGTTGTTTGGAATAGCTCCAAATAGAGCGTGGTAGCTGCATCTAGGAGATGACATAGAGATTTGTAAAGCACACACGGATCTGAAAGGTTCAGACCCGTTGACTAAAACCTCTCTCACAAGCAACATGATCAAACATAAAACTCATTGAGTGTTAATCACATAGTGATGTGAACTAGACTATTGACTCTAGTAAACTCTTGGGTATTAGTCACATGGCGATGTGACCTGTGAGTGTTAATCACATGGCGATGTGAACTAGATTATTGACTCTAGTGCAAGTGGGAGACTGTTGGAAATATGCCCTAGAGGCAATAATAAAAGTGTTATTATTATATTTCCTTGTTCATGATAATTGTCTTTTATTCATGCTATAACTGTATTATCTGGAAATCGTAATACACGTGTGAATACATAGACCACAATATGTCCCTAGTGAGCCTCTAGTTGACTAGCTCGTTGTGATCAACAGATAGTCATGGTTTCCTGGCTATGGACATTGGATGTCGTTGATAACGGGATCACATCATTAGGAGAATGATGTGATGGACAAGACCCAATCCTAAGACTAGCACAAAAGATCGTGTAGTTCATTTGCTTATGCTTTGCCAATGTCAAGTATCTCTTCCTTTGACCATGAGATCGTGTAACTCCTGGATACCGTAGGAGTGCTTTGGGTGTATCAAACGTCACAACGTAACTGGGTGACTATAAAGGTGCACTACAGGTATCTCCGAAAGTATCTATTGTTTTATGCGGATCGAGACTGGGATTTGTCACTCCGTGAAAACGGAGAGGTATCTCTGGGCCCACTCGGTAGGACATCATCATTTGCGCAAATGTAACCAAGGAGTTGATCACGGGATGATGTGTTACGGAACGAGTAAAGAGACTTGCCGGTAACGAGATTGAACAAGGTATCGATATACCGACGATCGAATCTCGGGCAAGTAAAATACCGCTAGACAAAGGGAATTGTATACGGGATCGATTGAGTCCTTGACATCGTGGTTCATCCGATGAGATCATCGTGGAACATGTGGGAGCCATCATGGGTATCCAGATCCCGCTGTTGGTTATTGACCGGAGAACGTCTCGGTCATGTCTGCATGTCTCCCGAACCCGTAGGGTCTACACACTTAAGGTTCGATGACGCTAGGGTTATAAAGGAAGCTTGTATGTGGTTACCGAATGTTGTTCGGAGTCCCGGATGAGATCCCGGACGTCACGAGGAGTTCCGGAATGGTCCGGAGGTAAAGATTTATATATAGGAAGTCCTGTTTCGGCCATCGGGACAAGTTTCGGGGTCATCGGTATTGTACCGGGACCACCGGAAGGGTCCCGGGGGCCCACCGGGTGGGGCCACCTGCCCCGGGGGGCCACATGGGCTGTAGGGGGTGCGCCTTGGCCTACATGGGCCAAGGGCACCAGCCCCAAGAGGCCCATGCGCCTGGGGAAACCCTAAAGGAAGAGTCCCAGCAGGGGAAGGCACCTCCTAGGTGCCTTGGGGGGGGAGGACTCCTCCCCTGGCCGCCGCCCCCTTGGAGATTGGATCTCCTAGGGGCTGGCGCACCCCCCCCTTGGGATCCCTATATATAGTGGGGTAGGAGGGCCTCCCAAACACACCTTATGCCTTTGGTGCAGCCCCTCCCTCTCTCCCAAGTTACTCTCCTCTTCTCCCATGGTGCTTGGCGAAGCCCTGCGGGATTGCCACGCTCCTCCACCACCACCACGCCGTTGTGCTGCTGTTGGATGGAGTCTTCCTCAACCTCTCCCTCTCCCCTTGCTGGATCAAGGCATGGGAGACATCGTCGAGCTGTACGTGTGTTGAACGCGGAGGTGCCGTCCGTTCGGCACTAGGATCATCGGTGATCTGAATCACGACGAGTACGACTCCATCAACCCCGTTCACTTGAACGCTTCCGCTTAGCGATCTACAAGGGTATGTAGATGCAAACTCCACTCCCCTTCTACTCGTTGCTGGTCTCTCCATAGATAGATCTTGGTGATTCGTAGGAAAATTTTTGAATTTCTGCTACGTTCCCCAACAGGATAAATATTGGGTTGTCTCCCAACAAGCACTTTTCTTTAATGCCTTTCTAGCTAGGCATGATGATGACAACGATGCTCACATAAAAGATAAGAATTGAAACATAACGGGAGCATCATGAAGCATATGACTAGCACTTTTAAGTCTAACCCACTTCCTATGCGTAGGGATTTTGTGAGCGAACAACTTATGGGAACAATAATCAACTTGCATAGGAAGGTAAAACAAGCATAACTTCAAAATTTTAAGCACATAGAGAGGAACCTTGACGTTATTGCAATTCCTACAAGCATATGTTCCTCCCTCATAATAATTTTCAGTAGCATCATGAATGAATTCAACAATATAACCAGCACCTAAAGCATTATTTTCATGATCTACTAGCATAGAAAATTTACTACTCTCCACATAAGCAAAATTCTTCTCATGAATAGTAGTGGGAGCAAACTCAACAAAATAATTATCATGTGAGGCATAATCCAATTGAAAACTAAAATCATGATGACAAGTTTCATTGTTATCATTATTCTTAATAGCATACAAGTCATCACAATAATCATCATAGATAGCAACTTTGTTCTCATAATCAATTGGGACCTCTTCCGAAATAGTGGAATCATCACTAAATAAAGTTGACACTCTTCCAAATCCACTTTCATGTTCATCACCATAAGATTCAACATCCTCCAAAATAGTGGGATCACTACTTCCTAAAGTTGACACTCTTCCGAACCCACTTTCATCAATATAATCATCATAGGTAGGAGGCATGCTATCATCATAGCAACTTTCATATCAAAACTTGGGGTGCTAAAAATATCATCTTCATTAAACATAGCATTCCCAAGCTTGGGACAAACATTAATTCCAGCAAATATATTCTAAAATATTTCATCCTCATCAAACATAGCTTCCCCAAGCTTGGGCCCTTTCATATCATAAGCATAATCACTCTCATCATTAAAAATATTGATAGCACCAATAATATAGCAATTATCATCATCACAATGAGTAATAGGAGCAACACCATTTGGGAGGGATACCTTTCTACCTTTGTTGCTCCTTCTTTTCCTTTTCTTCTTCACATTACGTGTGGGTTCAACCTTCCTCTTTGAGCTCCTTATTGATGAGATTGGTTGGATAGAAGACTCCTCCTCTTTACCTGATTCATCATAAGAAATAATAGGAGGATATTGGGAAGTCTCTTCCCTTTCGTTAGCATTCTCTTCATCTTCTATTTCTTTTCTTTTCTTTATGTAATTGGCAATATAAGGATTTTCAATGCAATTCACCACACAATACATATAAATCTTCTCTAGATCAAAATCAAGAAATCTATCAAGATTAAATTTTGAAATACCCTCAGTTATATGTTTTATTTCTTCATAACCCAAAAGGAGGCTAAGCTCTTTATGATGCTCAAGGGTAATCAAATTATCACAATATTTGGAAACGACTTGATCATGAAACAAATAGCATTGGAGCTTTAAATGACCATGTTCATTGCAAAGTTCACAAGGGGCGCAAAAAATATTGAATCTTTCAGCACATTAATCTAGCTCTTCTTGCAACAATTTAGTTACTTATGCCTCTTGCAATAAATATCTTCTCTATTTGGTGTGTTCATGCAAACATGCACTCCACAAAAGTTGACGTGCTCATAAGAGATATTCTCATCATAAGTAGTGCAATTATCATTAGCATCATGGATATTCAAAGAATTCGTACTAACAACATTGCAATCATGCTCATCATTCAAAGATTTAGTGCCAAACAATTTAGAGATTTCTTCTTCTAGCACTTGAGCACAATTATCCTTTCCATCATACTCACGAAAGATATTAAAAAGGTGAAGCGTATGAGACAAACTTCACTCCATTTTTTTTGTAATTTTCTTTTATAAACTAAACTAGTGATAAAACAAGAAAAAAAGATTTGATTGCAAGATCTAAAGATATACCTTCAAGCACTCACCTCCCAGGCAACGGCGCCAGAAAAGAGCTTGATGTCTACTACACAACCTTCTTCTTGTAGACGTTGTTGGGCCTACAAGTGCACAAGTTTGTAGGATAGTAGCAAATTTCCCTCAAGTGGATGGCCTAAGGTTTATCAATCTGTGGGAGGCGTAGGATGAAGATGGTCTCTCTCAAGCAACCCTGCAACCAAATAACAAAGAGTCTCTTGTGTCCCCAACACACCCAATACAATGGTAAATTGTATAGGTGCACTAGTTCGGCGAAGAGATGGTGATACAAGTGCAAATAGATAGTAGATAAAGGTTTTTGTAATCTGAAATAATAAAAACAGCAAGGTAACTAATGATAAAAGTGAGCGTAAACGGTATTGCAATGATAGGAAACAAGGCCTAGGGTTCATACTTTCACTAGTGCAAGTTCTCTCAACAATAATAACATAGATAGATCATATAAAAAGCCCTCAACATGCAACAAAGAGTCACTCCAAAGCCACTAATAGCAGAGAACAAACGTAGAGATTATGGTAGGGTACGAAACCACCTCAAAGTTATTCTTTCGGATCGATCTATAAAAGAGTTCGTACTAGAATAACACCTTAAGATACAAATCAACCAAAACCCTAATGTCACCTAGATACTCCATTGTCACCTCAAGTATCCATGGGCATGATTATAAGATATGCATCACACAATCTCAGATTCATCCAACCAACATAAAAGTACTTCAAAGAGTGCCCCAAAGTTTCTACCGGAGAGCCAAGAACGTGTGCCAACCCCTATGCATAGGTTCCCAATGTCACGAAACCCGCAAGTTGATCACCAAAACATACATCAAGTGGCACATGATATCCCATTGTCACCACAGATAATCACGGCAAGACATACATCAAGTGTTCTCATAAAAGACTCAATCCGATAAGATAACTTCAAAGGGGAAACTCAATTCATCACAAGAGAGTAGAGGGGAAAAACATCATAAGATCCAACTACAATAGCAAAGCTCGGGATACATCAAGATCATGCCATAGAGGAACACGAGAGAGAACACGAGAGAGAGAGATCAAACACATAGCTACTGGTACATACCCTCAGCCCCGAGGGTGAAGTACTCCCTCCTCGTCATGGATAGCGCCGGGATGATGAAGATGGCCACCGGTGATGGGATCCCCCTCCGGCAGGGTGCCGGAACAGGGTCCCGATTGGTTTTTGGCGGCTACAGAGGCTTGCAGCGGCGGAACTCCCAATCTATCTTCTGTTCTGGAAGTTTTAGGGTACAAGAGTATATATGGGTGCAGGGGGTACGTCGGTGGAGCTACGGGGGCGCCACGAGGTAGGGGAGCGCGCACGGGGTGGGTGGGCGCGCCCCCACCCTCGTGGGCAGCCCGTATCTCCCCTGACATGCACTCCAAGTTCCCTGGGTTGCTTTCCTTCCAAAAATAACTTCTCCAGTTGATTTCGTTCCGTTTTGACTCCGTCTGATATTCCTTTTCCTCGAAACATGAAATAGGCATAAAACAGCAAATCTGGGCTGGGCCTCCGGTTAATAGGTTAGTCCCAAAAATAATATAAAAGTGGGTAATAAAGCCCAATATTGCCTAAAACAGTAGATAAAGTAGCATGGAGCAATAAAAAATTATAGATACGTTGGAGACGTATCAGGTACACCTTCTATCACAGATCCGAAGGCAAGACATTCGTTGCCAAGAATGGATCCTTTCTAGAGAAGGAGTTTCTCTCAAAAGAAGTGAGTGGGGGGAAAGTAGAACTTGATGAGGTAACTGTACCTGCTCCCTTATTGGAAAATAGTTCATCACAGAAACCGGTTCCTGTGACGACTACACCAATTAGTGAGGAAGCTAATGATATTGATCATGAAACTTCAGATCAAGTTACCACCAAACCTCGTAGGTCAACCAGAGTAAGATCCGCATCAGAGTGGTATGGTAATCCTATTCTGGAGGTCATGTTACTTGACCATGGCAAACCTACGAACTATGAGGAAGCGATGATGAGCCCAGATTCCGCAAAATGGCTTGAGGCCATGAAATTTGAGATGGGATCCATGTATGAGAACAAAGTATGGACTTTGGTTGACTTGCCCGATGATCAGCAAGCCATCGAGAATAAATGGATCTTCAAGAAGAAGACTGACGCTAATGGTAATATTATTGTCTACAAAGCTCGACTTGTTGCAAAAGGTTTTTGACAAGTTCAAGGGGTTGACTACGATGAGACGTTCTCACCCGTAGCGATGCTTAAGTCTGTCCGAATCATGTTAGCAATTGCCGCATTTTATGATTATGAAATTTGGCAAGTGGATGTCAAAACTGCATTCCTGAATGGATTTCTAGAAGAAGAGTTGTATATAATGCAACCAGAAGGTTTTGTCGATCCAAAGGGTGCTAACAAAGTGTGCAAGCTCCAGCAATCCATTTATGGACTGGTGCAAGCCTCTCGGAGTTGGAATAAACACTTTGATAGTGTGATCAAAGCATATGGTTTTATACAGACTTTTGGAGAAGCCTGTATTTACAAGAAAGTGAGTGGGAGCTCTGTAGCATTTCTAATATTATATGTGGATGACATATTATTGATTGGAAATGATATAGAATTTCTGGGGAGCATAAAAGGATACTTGAATAAAAGTTTTTCAATGAAAGACCTCGGTGAAGCTACTTATATATTGGGCATCAAGACCTATAGAGATAGATCAAGACGCTTAATTGGACTTTCACAAAGTACATACCTTGATAAAGTTTTGAAAAAGTTCAAAATGGATCAAGCAAAGAAAGGGTTCTTGCCTGTAATACAAGGTGTGAAATTGAGTCGGACTCAATGCCCGACCACTGCAGAAGATAGAGAGAAAACGAAAGATGTTCCCTATGCTTCAGCCATAGGCTCTATCATGTATGCAATGCTGTGTACCAGACCTGTTGTGTGCCTTGCTATTAGTTTAGCAGGGAGGTACCAAAGTAATCCAGGAGTGGATCACTAGACAGCGGTCAAGAACATCCTGAAATACCTAAAAAGCACTAAGGATATGTTTCTCATTTATGGAGGTGACAAAGAGCTAGTCGTAAATGGTTACGTCAATGCAAGCTTTGACACTGATCCGGACGATTCTAAATCGCAAACCGGATACATGTTTATATTGAACGGTGGAGCTGTCAGTTGGCGCAGTTCTAAACAAAGCGTCGTGGTGGGATCTACATTTGAAGCGGAGTACATAGCTGCTTCGGAAGTAGCAAATGAAGGAGTCTGGATGAAGGAGTTCATATCCGATCTATGTGTCATACCTAGTGCATCGGGTCCAATGAAAATCTTTTGTGACAATACTGGTGCAATTGCCTTGGAAAAGGAATCTAGATTTCACAAGAGAACCAAGCACATCAAGAGACGCTTCAATTCCATCTAGGACTAAGTCCAGGTGGGAGACATAGAGATTTGCAAGATACATACGGATCTGAATGTTGCAAACCCATTGACTCCATACATCACGAGCAAAACATGATCAGCACCAAGGCTCCATGGGTGTTAGAATCATTACTGTGTAATTTAGATTATTGACTCTAGTGCAAGAGGGAGACTGAAGGAAATATGCCCTAGAGGCAATAATAAAGTTATTATTTATTTCCTCATATCATGATAAATGTTTATTATTCATGCTAGAATTGTATTACCCGGAAACATAATACATGTGTGAATACATAGACAAACATAGTGTCACTAGTATGCCTCTACTTGACTAGCTCGTGAATCAAAGATGGTTAAGTTTCCTAACCATAGGCATGAGTTGTCATTTCATTAACGGGATCACATCATTAGGAGAATGATTTGGTTGACTTGACCATTCCGTTAGCTTAGCACTTGATCATTTAGTATGTTGCTATTGCTTTCTTCATGACTTATACATGTTCCTATGACTATGAGACTATGTAACTCCCGTCTACCGGAGGAACACTTTGAGTGCTACCAAACGTCACAACACAACTGGGTGATTATAAAGGTGCTCTAAAGGTGTATCCTAACGTACTTGTTGACTTGACGTATTTCGAGATTAGGATTTGTCATTCCGATTGTCGGAGAGGTATCTCTGGGCCCTCTCGGTAATGCACATCACTATAAGCCTTGCAAGTAATGTAGCTAATGAGTTAGTTATGGGATGATGCATTACGTAACGAGTAAAGAGACTTGCCAGTAATGAGATTGAACTAGGTATTGAGATACCGGCGATCGAATCTCGGGCAAGTAACATACAGATGACAAAGGGAACAACTTATGTTGTTATGTGGTTTGACTGATAAAGATCTTCATAGAATATGTAGGAGCCAATACGAGCATCCAGGTTCCGCTATTGGTTATTAACCGGAGACGTGTCTCGGTCATGTCTACATAGTTCTCGAACCCGTAGGGTCCGCACGCTTAAAGTTCGATAACGGTTATATTATGACTTTATGTGTTTTGATGTACCAAAAGTAGTTCGGAGCCCCAGATGTGATCATGGACATGACGAGGAATCTTGAAATGGTCGAGACATAAAGATTGATATATTGGACGACTATATTTGGACACCGAAATGGTTTCGGGTGAGATTGGGACAATACCGGAGCTCTGGGAGGTTATCGGAATCCCCCGGAGGTATATGGGCCTTAATGGGCTTTAGTGGAAAGGAGGGTAAAGGAGCAAGGGAGGGGGCGCCCCCCCAAGCCCAATCCTAATTGGGAGGGGGGCCGCCCCCCTTTCCTTCCCCCCTTCCTCTTCCTTCCCTTTCCCTCTCCAAATAGGAAAAGGAGGAGTCCTACTCCCGGTGGGAGTAGGACTCCCCTCTTGGGCGCGCCTCCTCCTCCTGGCCGCCCCCTCCTCCACTCCTTTATATACGGGGGAGGGGGCACCCCATAGACACAACAATTGATCCCTTGGATCTCTTAGCCGTGTGCGGTGCCCCCCTCCACCATAATCCACCTCGATAATATCATAGCGGTGCTTAGGCGAAGCCCTGCGTCGGTAGAACATCATCATCGTCAACACGCTGTCGTGCTGACGAAACTCTCCCTCAAAGCTCGACTGGATCGGAGTTCAAGGGACATCATCGAATTGAACGTGTGCAGAACTCGGAGGTGCCGTGCATTCGGTACTTGACTGGTCGGACCGTGAAGACGTACGACTACATCAACCGCGTTGTGGTAACGCTTCCGCTTTCGGTCTACGAGGGTACGTGGACACACTCTCCCCTCTCATTGCTATGCATCACCATGATCTTGCGTGTGCGTAGGATTTTTTTTGAAATTACTACATTCCCCAACACAGCATGCATCTAGAGTATTAAGTTCATAAAGAACAGAGTAATGCATTAAGAAAGATGACATGATGTAGAGGGATAAACTCATGCAATATGATATAAACCCCATCTTTTTATCCTCGATGGTAACAATACAATACGTGCCTTGATGCCCCTACTGTCACTGGGAAAGGACACCGCAAGATTGAACCCAAAGCTAAGCACTTCTCCCATTGCAAGAAAGATCAATCTAGTAGGCCAAACCAAACTGATAATTCAAAGAGACTTGCAAAGATAACTTAATCATGCATAAAAGAATTCAGAGGAGATTCAAATATTTCTCATAGATAAACTTGATCATAAACCCACAATTCATCAGATCTCGACAAACACACCGCAAAAAGAGTTACATCGAATAGATCTCCAAGAAGATCAAGGAGAACTTTGTATTGAGATTCAAAGAGAGAGAAGAAGCCATCTAGCTAATAACTATGGACCCGAAGGTCTGTGGTAAACTACTCACAACTCATCGGAGAGGCCTTGGAGATCATGTAGAGGCCCTCCATGGTCGATTCCCCCTCCGACGGAGCACCGACGAAGGCTCCAAGATGGGATCTCACCGATACAGAAGGTTACGGCGATGGAAATAGTTTTTCGTGGAGTTCCTTGATGTTTTCGGGGTACGTGGGTATATATAGGAAGAAGAAGTAGGTCGGTGGACGCTCGAGGGGCCCACAAAGGTGGGGGCGCACCCACCTGTAGGGGGCGCGCTGGCCACCCTCGTGGCCGCCTCCTCTGTTGCTTGACGTCCACTCCAAGTCCCTTGGATCATGTTTGTTCCAAAAAGATCGCTCCCAAAGGTTTCATTCCGTTTGGACTCCATTTGATATTCCTTTTCTTTGAAACACTGAAATAGGCAAAAAAACAGCAATTCAGGTTGGGCCTCCGGTTAGTAGGTTAGTCCCAAAAATGATATAAAAGTGTAAAGTAAAGCCCATAAACATCCAAAACGGGTATATAATAGCATGGAACAATTAAAAATTATAGATACATTGGAGATGTATCAATTAGCATGAATACTTCCTAAATTATATATATGTTGGAGATGTATCATGACCCAGGCGCACGTGTGTGCCATGCTGGCACAAGCAAAGTAGCCCGACATGGGGCAACAAACATTAACAGGCGGACCTAGACGCACCCATCGCGCGTCTTTGCAACCCCTAGCGAGATGTCCCTCTCCGAGGCCCGATTGACACACGTCAAGTCGGGTGCACTAGCATGCCTGGCTAGTGCGAGCAAACCAGCCCACCGAGGGCCGAAGATGGTGATGTTTGGACCCACCTTGCCTATTGTGTTGGTAAGTGCACGAGAGGGCACACTCGGGCATGACACAAACTCACTACACAATGGTGGCCCTGACCACGCTCATGTCCAATGCATTGTGGATGTGCGAGGGAACATGACCAGGTGCGGGGCGACTGCTACTTGTGATAGGCATTGGATTCCCCCGAAGAGGAAGGGTGATGTAGTATAGTATCAGATAGTATTTCCCTCAGCTATGAACCAAGGTTTATCGAACCAGTAGGAGACACCAAGCAAACAAGATAAACGGTACTTGCACACACAAAGCAAATACTTGCACCCAACATAGGCAAGAGGGTTGCCAATCCCCTCATACTCGTTATTTGCTAGGATCAAATCTGATAGTAGTAGATAGATAATATAAAAAGGGAACTAAAAGATAATAAATTGTAGCAAGTATTCTAGGGTTTTAGTAAATATAAAGTGAACGGACCTGGGGGGCATAGCTTTCACTAGAGGCATCTCTCTCATGAGCATAGTACGGTGGGTAGACAAATTACTATTGTGCAATTGATAGAATAGCACATAGTTATGATCATATTCATGGAATGATCAATATATAGGCATTGAGTCCAAGACAACTAGACCATTAATCTTACTAAATCTACTACTATTACTATATCCCTTTGAAAGCAATTTTATCCCTTAGTGGTTTTGGCAATTCATGTCAATATACATGTTGTTGGACTAATGTTTTCTTGAGGTAAATTTCAGGAAAAGTTCAACCTAGGCAATAAGATGGATGAAGATGTGGACCCCTAAGCTACAAAGGACAAGCATTGGCAGGAGCTTCAAGACTCTGCATTTTTGGTTAAGTGATCAAAGATCACATTGAGTCCATAGGAAAGTCGATACTATTCAAGGGGATGAGGTTTTGATCATGAGTCATTTGCTCAAGTGCTCAAAGATATTGCTCCAAAATGGCCAAACACCCTCATAATCCAATCTATCCAAAACACTAAAGTTATTCTCAGTGCCATGAAAACACTTACATCTAGATCCACCGGGATACATTAGGCAAAGCCACTGCCTAAACCCTAGAAACTCGGTTTCACCGAGATGACATTCAGTCCCACTGAAGTGCGCGTGCTAACTCTCTTAACCCATTGTGTTCATTTCAGAATTACCGAGTGAGACCGATCAGAATTACCAAGATGTGGAAAGTGCTTAGATCATCACTAATCGGTCCCACCGAGTGGATTCATCCGGTCTCACCGAAGTGTATGAAGTTCAAACCTTTTACACTAGTCGGTCCGACCGGGTTTTTCACCCAGTTCCACTGAGTTGTGCGTAAAGGTGTGTAGCAGCTAGATCTTTAGTGATGGCTATATATACCCCACCGACACCACCTACTCTTAGAGAGAGAAACCAGGACAAAGCCACGACTTCCCATATCCATTTTCTGAGACATAACCACCTACACTTGTGTTGAGATCAAGGGATTCCACTCCAACCATTTGATCCTTGATTTCTAGCCCCTCAAGTTGCTTTCCACACCCATCCTTCTCCCACCACCATGCCAAATTTCTGAGAAAGTGATCGAGTGTTGAGAAGACTATCTTTTGAAGGACAAGTGTTGTGGGTCTAACACAGCAGATGCCCTAGTGAAAGGACTTAGGTGTGGAGCCATCACACTAGGTTAGCTTAAAGGGGTTGAGTGGGACTAAGGACACAAGGAGTTTACCCAGGTTCGGCCCCTCTTAACAAGGTAAAAGCCTACGTCCTGCTTCCAATTGTATTGCTTGAGTTTCAATTACAAGGGAGCGAATACGCTTGCCCTAGTACTCGATTGCTTGTCTCTTGAGTTAACCCGCCGCCGGGTCACCCCTTTATATACAGGTTGATGCCCGGCGGCTTACAGAGTCCCGCCCGGCTCACACAAACATGACCGACTCAGTTTTCTAACTAAACCAACCTTACAGAACAAGTCATCATATGGCGGTTCACACCTTCGGGCCTTGAGTCACCTCCGGGTCTTGGGCCTCCAGACTTCCTAGGCCTTCTCACCTTAAGCCACCAATGGTGTGACCCAGCTGAGGGAGTCCTGGATTAAGGGGTCCTCGGACAGCCAGACTATATACTTTGGTCGGACTGTTGGACTATGAAGATGCAAGATTGAAGACTTCGTCCCGTGTCCGGATGGGACTCTCCTTGGTGTGGAAGGCAATCTTGGCAATTCGGATATGTAGATCTCCTTCTCTATAACTGACTCTGTGTAACCCTAGCCCCCTCCAGTGTCTATATAAACCGGAGGGGTTTAGTCCGTAGGATAACAACAATAATAATCATAGGCTAGCTTCTAGGGTTTAGCCTCTACGATCTCGTGGTAGATCAACTCTTGTAATACTCATATCATCAAGATCAATCAAGCAGGAAGTAGGGTATTACCTCCATCGAGAGGGCCCGAACCTGGGTAAACATCGTGTCCCCCGCCTCCTGTTACCATTAGCCTTAGACGCACAGTTCGGGACCCCCTACCCGAGATCCGCCAGTTTTGACACCGACATTGGTGCTTTCATTGTGAGTTCCACTGTGTCATCGCGATAAGGCTTGATGGCTCCTTCAATCATCTTCAACGACGCGGTCCAGGGGGAGGTTTTCCTTCCCGGACTGATCTTCATATTCGGCGGCTTCGCACTGCGGGCCAACTCGCTTGGCCACCTGGAGCAGATCGATAGCTACGCCCTTGGCCATCAGGTCAGGTTTGGAAGGTTGAACTATACTGCCGATATCCGCGGAGAATTGATCTTCGATGGATTCAAGCCCAGGTCAGGTACGCCAAACAGTCGCGATGAGCATGACTTAGATCTGCCATCAGACAGTGTTCGGGAGATCGCACCTGCGGCGGCCCCGAGAATCAATCCGGAGCAGATCGCGCCCTCTGAAGACGGGTGGATGGACCTCGCCATGGAGGTCGCACACTCATTCGCGTTGGAGCCGAACGCTGATCCCACCTCCGGTGAGGGTGGTGTCATCGGACCCTCGGACTCGTCTCCGACTACAGGATCCAAACCACGTACGTCCATGCCTATCGAATCTAATTGGGCACCGTCATGGAGTTCACCTCCGTGGATATTTTTCAGCACTCGCCCTTGGGTGATGTGCTAAATTCATTAAGGTCTCTCTCCTTGTCAGGAGATTCCTGGTTGAACTATGTTCGGCTTGAGTGGGAAGTGGACGACGAAGAAATTCGTTCCCCACCCACCACCCACTTAATAGCTACTGTCGATGACTTAACCAACATGCTTGACTTCAACTCCGAAGACATCGACGATATGGACGACCATGCAGGAGAAGAACAGGAACCACCGCCTATAGGGCGCTGGACAGCCACCTCATCATATGATATATATGTATATGGTGGACACCCCCAAAGAAAACAATGACGATGAGGCAATGGAAGACAATCCCTTGGCAAAGCAATCTAGGCACCAGCATCATAGGCGCCGATCCAAGCCCCGCCATAGCAAAAATAGTGATACCGACACAAGAGATAACAATCCGGATGGTGCCGAAGACGAAAACGATCCTGCCCAGCCAGGCTTCGAGCAGGTCGAGCAAGAGAATGGGCAAGCTATCCCTAAGGAACAGGCAAAAGATGGAGAATCAGAGGATGATAATTACATGCCTCTCTCCGAAGATGAAGTGAGCCTTGGCGACGAAGAATTCATCATGCCTGAGGATCCCGTCAAGCAGGAGCGCTTCAAGCGCCGACTTATAGTCCAGACCGCACCCCATCGTCAATCAAACAATAACACGAAGGACTTGCGAGATGTACTGGAAAACAAAGCAGGACAGTCAAGATCGATCTACGAATCACGGGGGCGCGCCACAACGCGTGACGATGACCGTCGCAGCGGACACACTAAACAAAAGTCTGGCCGGGCCGAATACAACACACTAGATTCATTTGAACTGTGTCGGGATGTTGCCCGGCATAGAGGCGCCGCACACCCCCTATGCTTCACTGATGAAGTAATGGATCATGAATTCCCAGAAGGGTTTAAACCCGTGAACATTGAATCATATGATGGTACTACAGACCCCGCGGTATGGATAGAAGATTTCTTCCTCCATATTCACATGGCCCACGGAGATGACATACACGCCATCAAGTACCTCCCACTAAAACTCAAGGGACCGGCTAGACCCTGGCTAAATAGCTTGCCGACAAACTCCATCGGGAGTTGGGAGAACCTAGTAGACGCATTCCTTGACAAGTTCCAGGGCACTTATGTGCGACCACCGGATGCTAATGACTTAAGTCACATAACCCAACAGCCCGGAGAGTCAGCCAGGAAATTTTGGACCCGGTTCCTAACTAAAAAGAACCAAATTGTCGACTGTCCGGATGCCGAAGCCCTAGCGGCCTTTAAGCATAACATCCACGACGAGTGGCTTGCCCGACATCTCAGCCAAGAAAAGCCAAAGTCCATGGCAGCCCTCACAACACTCATGACCTGCTTTTGTGCGGGCGAGGATAGCTGGTTGGCTCGTAGCAACAACACAGCAAGCAAGCCTGGCACATCAAAAGCCAGGGATAGCAATGACAAACCACGGCACAACAAACACAAGCGTCGTAAAAACGGTAATAGTGCCAAAGACACGACAGTCAATGCCGAATTCAGTGGCTCCAAGTCCAGTCAGCGGAAAAAACCATTCAACAAAAACAAATCAGGCCCGTCCAGTTTGGACCGCATACTCGACCGTCCGTGCCAAATTCATGGCACCCCAGGAACACCAACCAATCATACCAATAGAGAATGCTGGGTCTTCAAACAAGCCAGAAGGTCAGGTGCCGAAAACAAGGGGAAGGGGTCCCAAAGCAACGGTGACGACGAAGAACCCCGATCACCAAACACAGGAGGACAGAAGAAATTCCCTCCTCAGGTGAAAACGGTGAATATGATATATGCAACCCATATTCCCAAGCAGAAACGTAAACCAAGGGACATCTACGCAATGGAGCCAGTCGCCCCAAAGCTCAATACATGGTCCTCTTGTCCGATCACTTTCGATCGCAGGGACCATCGTACCAGTATCCGTCATGGCGGTTCGACCGCATTGGTCCTCGACCCCATCATTGAAGGATTCCACCTTACATGAGTCCTCATGGACGGCGGCAACAGCTTGAACCTGCTCTATCATGATACAGTCTGCAAAATGGGCATCGACCCCTCAAGGATCAAGCCCACAAAAACCACCTTCAAGGGTGTCATACTAGGTGCAGAGGCCTGTTGCATGGGCTCAATCACACTGAAAGTGGTCTTCGGATCTCCGGACAATTACCGTACCGAAGAGTTAGTCTTTGACATCGTCCCCTTTCACAGTGACTATGAAGCCCTTGTGCACGGCCTCCGGCTTGCCAAGGAACTCGGCATCCGGCGCATCCTGTGCTATGGCAACTCGGACCTGGTGGTGCAGCAGTGCTCAGGCGAGTGGGACGCCTGCGAATCAAACATGGCAAGCTACCGCTTCCTCGTCCAGAAGCTGTCCGGATCCTTCGAGGGATGTGAGTTCCTCCATGTCCCGCGTGCGGAGAATGAAGCAGACAACACGCTCACCAAGATCGCCTCGCCACGACAATCCATCCCGTCCGGCATCTCCCTCGAGCACCTGCGCGAGCCGTCCGTCAAGCCATCACCGGACTCCGAGTCCATTCACGTTCCAGACAATCCGGCCGCACCTCATGCCAGCCCGTGGACTCCTGAACCCGGCCCGGACCCAACCGTCGCCAACTCCGACCCAGGGGCTGCTCAACCCGGCTTGGGGGCTGCCGACTCGGAACCCCCCTCGGTGTCCATCTTCGCAGTGGTGGCAGCTCCATCCTGGGCCCTCCCAATATCAGAATTCTTGGAGAACAGGGTTCTCCCCATGGACGAGACCAAAGCTCGGCAAGTGCAGCGTCGGGCGTCCGCCTAGAGCATCATCAACACCGAGCTCGTCAAGCGCATCCCCACCGGCGTGTTCCAGCGCTGCATCGAGTAGGATCGGGGCATCGACATCCTCCTCAACATCCACCAGGGCGAGTGCGGGCACCACGCCGCATCGCGATCCTTGGTGGCCAAGGCGTTCTCCCACGGTTTCTACTGGCCCACGGCCCTCGAGGACTGATACGTCTCCAATGTATCTATAATTTTTGATTGTTCCATGCTATTATATTACCCCTTTTCGATGTTTATGGGCTTTTTTTTACACATTTATATCATTTTTGGGACTAACCTACTAACCGGAGGCCCAGTCCATATTGTTGTTTTTTTGCCTATTTCAGTATTTCGAAGAAAAGGAATATCAAACGGAGTCCAAACGGAATGAAACCTTCAGGAGCGTGATTTTTGGAACGAACATGATCCAGAGGACTTGGAGTGCACGTCAAGAAGCTGCCGAGGAAGCCACGAGAGAGGAGGCCGTCCCCCCTGTAGGGCGCGCCCCCTGTTTCGTGGGCCCCTCAGGCGGTCACCAACGTACTTCTTCCTCCTGTATATACCTACGTACCCCGAAAACATCCAGGAGCACCACGAAACACAATTTCCACCGCCGTAACCTTCTGTATCCGCGAGATCTCATCTTGGAGCCTTCGCCGGCACTCTGCCGGAGGGGGAATCGAGCATGGAGGGCTTCTACATCAACATCCTTGCCCCTCCGATGAGTTGTGAGTAGTTTACCACAGACCTACGAGTCCATAGTTATTAGCTAGATGGCTTCTTCTCTCTTTTTGGATCTCAATACAATGTTCTCCCCCTCTCTTATGGAGATCTATTTGATGTAAACTCTTTTTGCGGTGTGCTTGTTGAGATCTGATGAATTGTGGGTTTATGATCAAGTTTATATGAATAATATTTGAATCTTCTCTGAATTCTTTTATGTATGACTGATTTATCTTTGCAAGTCTCTTCGAATTATCAGTTTGGTTTGGCCTACTAGATTGGTCTTTCTTGCCATGGGAGAAGTGCTTAGCTTTGGATTCAATCTTGCTGTGTCCTTACCCAGTGACAGAAAGGGTCGCAAGGCACATATTGTATTGTTGCCATCGAGGATAACAAGATGGGGTTTATATCATATTGCAGGAGTTTATCCCTCTACATCATGTCATCTTTCTTAATGCGTTACTCTGTTCTTATGAACTTAATACTCTAGATGCAGGCAAGAGTCGGTCGATGTGTGGAGTAATAGTAGTAGATGCAGGCGGGAGTCGGTCTACTTGTTATGGACGTGATGCCTAGATAATCTCATAACTATGCGCTTTTCTATCAATTGCTCGACAGTAATTTGTTCACCCACCGTAATACTTATGCTATCTTGAGACAAGCCTCTAGTGAAATCTATGGCCCCCGGGTCTATCTCTTATCATATTTGCTTTCAATCTACTTTTATTTGCATCTTTACTTTTTGCATCTATATTATAAAATACCAAAAATATATTTATCTTATCATACTATCTTTATTAGATCTCACTTTCGCAAGTGGCCGTGAAGGGATTGACAACCCCTTTATTGCGTTGGTTGTGAGTTCTCAGTTTGTTTGTGTAGGTGCGTGGGACTTTTGAGGAGCCTCCTACTGGATTGATACCTTGGTTCTCAAAACTGAGGGAAATACTTACGCTACACTTGTTGCATCACCCTCTCCTCTTCGAGGAAAACCAACGCGAGCTCAAGACATAGCAAGAAGGATTTCTGGCGCCGTTGCCGGGGAGGTCTTCGCTCAAGTCAAGACATACCAAGTACCCATCACAAACCCATCTCCCTCGCATTTACATTATTTGCCATTTTCCTCTCGTTTTCCTCTCCCCCACTTCACCCTTGCCATTTTATTCGCCCTCTCTTTTCCAATCTCCTCCTCTCTTTTTCGCTTGCCTTTTTCTGTTTCCTTGTGTGTTGGATTACTTGTTGCCATGGCGCAAGACGATACCAAATTGTGTGATTTCTCGAATACGAATAATAATGATTTCCTTAGTACTCCGGTTGCTCCTCTTAATGATGTTGAGTCTTGTGAAATCAATACCGCTTTGCTGAATCTTGTTATGAAAGATCAATTCGCCGGCCTTCCTAGTGAAGATGCCGCTACTCATCTAAACAATTTTGTTGATTTGCGTGATATGCAAAAGAAGAAAGATACGGATAACAATATTGTCAAATTGAAGTTATTTCCATTTTCACTTAGAGATCGTGCTAAAGTTTGGTTTTCGTCTTTGCCTAAAAATAGTATTGATTCTTGGAACAAGTGCAAAGATGCTTTTATCTCTAAGTATTTTCCTCCCGCTAAGATCATCACTCTTAGGAACGATATTATGAATTTTAAACAACTTGATCATGATCTTGTTGCCCAATCTTGGGAAAGAATGAAATTGATGCTTCGCAATTGCCCTACTCATGGTTTGAATTTATGGATGATCATACAAAAAATTTATGCCGATTTGAACTTTGCTTCTAGAAATCTCTTAGATTCGGCCGCGGGAGGCACGTTTATGTAAATTACGTTAGGAGATGCTACAAAATTACTTGATAATATTATGGCTAATTATTCTCAATGGCACACCGAAAGATCTTCTAGTAAAAAAGTGCATGCTATAGAAGAAATCAATGTTTTGAGTGGAAAGATGGATGAACTTATGAAATTGTTTGCTACTAAAAATACTCCTCTTGATCCCAATGATATGCCTTTGTCTTCCTTGATTGAGAATAATAATGAATCTATGGATGTGAATTTTGTTGGTAGGAATAGTATTGGAAACAATGCTTATAGAGGAAGTTTTAACGCTGGACCGTTCCCTAGTAATTCCTCCAATAATTATGGAAATTCCTACAATAATTGTTATGGTAATTTTAATAAGATGCCTCTGATTTTGAGAATAGTGTGAAAGAATTTATGATTTCCCAAAAGAATTTTAATGCTTTGCTTGAAGAAAAATTGCTCAAAATTGATGATTTGGCTAGGAACGTTGATAGACTTTCGCTTGATGTTGATTCTCTTAAACTTAGATATTCTCCTCCTAAGCATGATATCAATGAGTCCCTCAAAGTAATGATAATTTTCATTGATGAGTGTAAGGAAAGAACCGCTAGATTGCGTGCTAAGAAAGATAGCTTTATAAAGGCGTGTTCTTCTAGTTTCCGTGAAAATAATGATGAGGATCTTAAAGTTATTGATGCGTCTCCAATTAGATCTATATTTTTCAATATGAATTTTGATGATTATGGGACTGATGATGAATCAACTTTGCCTAGAAGGCGTCCCAAGAATTTGGAATCGGTAGATCTTGATGCTAAATTTGGTAAAAGTGAGATTGCAGAATCCTCAACTTCCAATAATATTGAACCTACTATCTTGGATTTCAAGGAATTTGATTATGATAATTGTTCTTTAAAAGGGTCTATTTCCTTGTTACAATCTGTTGTTAATTCTCCTTGTTCTTATAGTCAAAATAAAGCTTTTACCAAACATATTGTTGATGCCTTGATGCAATCTTATGATGAAAAACTTAATTTGGAAGTTTCTATACCTAGAAAACTTAATGATGGGTGGGAACCTACTATAAAGATTAGAATTAAAGATTATGAGTGTTTTGCTTTGTGTGATTTGGGTGCTAGTGTTTCCACGATTCCGAAAACTTTATGTGATATTCTAGGTTTCCATGATCTTGATGATTGCTCTTTAAATTTGCACCTTGTGGATTCCACCATTAAAAAGCCTATGAGAAGGATCAATGATGTTCTTATAGTTGCAAATAGAAATTTGGTGCAAGTAGATTTTATTGTTCTTGATATAGAGTGCAATCTTTCTTGCCCTATTATTCTTGGTAGACCTTTCCTTAGAACGATTGGTGCAATTATTGATATGAAGGAAGGGAATATTAGATTCCAATTTCCATTAAAGAAAGGTATGGAGCACTTTCCAAGAAATAAAGTCAAATTACCTTATGAATCTATCATGCGTGCTACTTATGAATTTATTGCCAAAGATGGCACTCGTTAGATCTATCTTCGTTTTTATGCCTAGCTAGGGGCGTTAAACGATAGCGCTAGTTGGGAGGCAACCCAATTTTTCTTTATGTTTTTTGTTTTTGCTCCTGTTTAGTAATAAATATTGCATCTACCTTCTGTTTAGATGTTTTTTAATCTTTTAATTAGTGTTTGTGCCAAGTAGAACCTGTAGGATAACCTACGATGATAGTTGATTTGATTCTGTTGAAAAACAGAAACTTTGCACGCACGAATATAATTTTGTTAAATCACGGGAATATGCTTTTGCGTTGATTATTTTTTCTGCTGTTCAATAAACAAATTTTCCAGGACTTCCTATTTTGGTAGGATTTTTAGAGTTCCATAAGTTTGCGTTAGTTACAGATTGCTACAGACTGTTCTGTTTTTGACAGATTCTGTTTTTCGTGTGTTGTTTGCTTATTTCAATGCATCTATGTTTAGTAAATTAGTTTATAAACCATAAGGAAGTTGGAATACAGTAGGTTTAACACCAAATTAAATAAATAATGAGTTCATTGCAGTACCTTATGTGGTGGTTTTGTTTTTGTTTCACTAACGGAGCTTATAAGATTTCCTGTTGAGTTTTGTGTTGTGAAGTTTTCAAGTTTTGGGTAAAGCTTTTATGGACTATGGAATAAAGGGTGGCAAGAGCCTAAGCTTGGGGATGCCCAAGACACCCCAAGATATTCAAGAATAGCCAAAATCCTAAGCTTGGGGATGCCCCGAGAAGGCATCCCCTCTTTTGTCTTTGTTCATTGGTAACTTTACTTGGAGCTATATTTTTATTCGCTACATGATATGTGTTTTGCTTGGAGCATCGTGTATTATATTAGTCTTTGCTTTTTAGTTTGCCACAATCATCCTTGTTGTACACACCTTTTGGGAGAAGCCTATTTTATTAGAATTTGCTAGAATACTCTATGTGCTTCACTTATATCTTTTGAGCTTGATAGTTTTTGCTCTAGTGCTTCACTTATATCTTTTAGAGGACGGTTGTGTTTTAATTTTGAAGAAATTGCTAGTCTCTCATGCTTCACTTATATTATTTTGAGAGTGTATTAGAACAGCATGGTATTTGCTATTATCATAAAGTTGGTCCTAGAATGATGAGCATCCAAGTTGGGTATAATAAAAACTATCATAGGAAGTGAATTGGATGATATGATCAATTTGATGCTTGATAATTGTTTTGAGATATGGAGGTAGTGATATTAAAGTCATGCTAGTTGGGTGATTATGAATTTAAAGAATGCTTGTGTTGAAGTTAGCAAGTCCCGTAGGAGCATGCGCGTAGTACTTGATTTTTGATGACTTCTAAATTTTTGCAATAAGTATATGAGTTCTTTTGACTAATGTTGAGTCCATGGATTATACGCACTTTTACCTTTTCACCTTTGCTAGCCACTTCGGTACCGTGCATTGCCCTTTCTCACCTTGAGAGTTGGTGCAAACTTCGACGGTGCATCCAAACCCCGTGATACGATACGCTCTATCACACATAAACCTCCCTATATCTTCCTCAAAACATCAACCATACCTACCTATTATGGCATTTCCATAGCCATTCCGAGATATATTGTCATGCAACTTTCCACCGTTCCGTTCATCATCATGACATACTTTACTTTTGTCATATTGCCATTGCATGATCATGCAGTTGACATCGTATTTGTGGCAAAGCCACCATGCATTATTTTTCATACATGTCACTCTTGATTCATTGCACCATCCCGGTACACCACCGGAGGCATTCATATAGAGTCATATCTTGTTCTAGTTTCGAGTTGTAATTCTTATGTTGTAATCTATAGAAGTGTGATGATCATCATTATTAGAACATTGCCCAAAGAAAAAAAGGCCAAAATAAAAAAAGAAAGGCCCAAAAAAAAGGGAAGAAAAAGAAAAAAAAATAAAAAAAAGGAAAAAAGGGGCAATGTTACTATCTCTTTTTCCACACTTGTGCTTCAAAGTAGCACCTTGTTCTCCATGTAGTGAGTCTCATATATTGTGCTTCAAAGTAGCACCATGTTTTTTCATATAGTGAGTCTCATAAGTTGTCTTTTTCATACTAGTGGGAATTTTGCATTATAGAACTTGGCTTGTATATTCCTACGATGGGCTTCCTCAAATACCCTAGGTCTTCGTGAGCAAGCAAGTTGGATGCACACCCACTAGTTTTCTTTTGTTGAGCATTCATTTATAGCTCTAGTGCATCCGTTGCATGGCAATCCCTACTCCTCATGTTGACATCAATTGATGGGCATCTCCATAGCCCGTTGATTATCCTCGTCAATGTGAGACTTTCTCCTTTTTTTGTCTTCTCCACACAATCCACATCATCATATTCTATTCCACCCATAGTGCTATATCCATGGCTCACGCTCATGTATTGCATGAAGGTTGAAAAAGTTTGAGATTATTTAAGTATGAAACAATTGCTTGGCTTGTCATCGGGGGTAGAGAAGTTGGGGACATCTTTGTGTCATGAAAATGAAGCATAGCCTAACTATATGATTTTGTAGGGATGAACTTTCTTTTGCCATGTTATTTTGAGAAGAACTGATTACTTTGATTAGTATGCTTGAAGTATTACTATTTCTTTTATCAATATGAACTTTTATTTTGTATTCATTTGGATCTGAACATTCATGCCACAATAAAGAAAATTACATTATGAATTATGCTAGGTAGCATTCCACATCGAAAATTCTCTTTTTATCATTTACCTACTCGAGGACGAGCAGGAATTAAGCTTGGGGATGCTTGATACGTCTCCAACGTATCTATAATTTTTGATTGTTCCATGCTATTATATTACCCCTTTTGGATGTTTATGGGCTTTATTTTACACATTTATATCATTTTTGGGACTAACCTACTAACCGGAGGCCCAGCCCATATTGTTGGTTTTTTGCCTATTTCAGTATTTCAAAGAAAAGGAATATCAAACGGAGTCCAAATGGAATGAAACCTTCGGGAGCGTGATTTTTGGAACGAACGTGATCTAGAGGACTTGGAGTGCAAGTCAAGAAGCTGCCGAGGAAGCCACGAGATAGGAGCCCCCCCGCTGTAGGGCGCGCCCCCTGTCTCGTGGGCCCCTCGGGCGGCCACCGACATACTTCTTCCTGCTATATATACCTACGTACCCCGAAAACGTCCAGGAGCACCATGAAACACAATTTCCACCGCCGTAACCTTCTGTATCCGCGAGATCTCATCTTGGAGCCTTCGCCGGCACTCTGCCGGAGGGGGAATCGACCATGGAGAGCTTCTACATCAACATCCTTGCCCCTCCGATGAGTTGTGAGTAGTTTACCACAGACCTATGGGTTCATAGTTATTAGCTAGATGGTTTCTTCTCTCTTTTTGGATCTCAATACAATGTTCTCCCCCTCTGTTGTGGAGATCTATTCGATGTAAACTCTTTTTGCGGTGTGTTTGTCGAGATCCGATGAATTGTGGGTTTATGATCAAGTTTATCTATGAATAGTATTTGAATCTTCTCTGAATTATTTTATGTATGATTGAGTTATCTTTGAAAGTCTCTTTGAATTATCAGTTTGGTTTGGCCTACTAGATTGGTCTTTCTTGCCATGGGAGAAGTGCTTAGCTTTGGGTTCAATCTTGTGGTGTCCTTACCCAGTGACAGAAAGGGTTGCAAGGCACATATTGTATTGTTGCCATCGAGGATAACAAGATGGGGTTTATATCATATTGCATGATTTTATCCTCTACATCATGTCATCTTTCTTAATGCATTACTCTGTTCTTATGAACTTAATACTCTAGATGCAGGCAGGAGTCGGTCGATGTGTGGAGTAATAGTAGTAGATGCAGGCAGGAGTCGGTCTACTTGTTATGGACGTGATGCCTATATACATGATCATGCCTAGATAATCTCATAACTATGTGCTTTTCAATCAATTGCTCGACAGTAATTTGTTCACCCACCGTAATACTTATGCTATCTTGAGAGAAGCCTCTAGTGAAACCTATGGCCCTCGGGTCTATCTCTTATCATATTTGCTTTCAATCTACTTTTATTTGCATCTTTACTTTTTGCATCTATATTATAAAATACCAAAAATATATTTATCTTATCATACTATCTTTATTAGATCTCACTTTCACAAGTGGCCATGAAGGGATTGACAACCCCTTTATTGCGTTGGTTGCGAGTTCTCAGTTTGTTTGTGTAGGTGCGTGGGACTTTTGAGGAGCCTCCTACTGGATTGATACCTTGGTTCTCAAAACTGAGGGAAATACTTACGCTACACTTGCTGCGTCACCCTCTCCTCTTCGAGGAAAACCAACGAAAGCTCAAGACGTAGCAAGGATGCCGAGTCGCTCATCCTCAAGTGTGAGGGATGCCAGCGCTTCAGCAAACGCAACCACCATCCGGCGTCAGCACTCCGCACCATACCGATAGCCTGGCCCTTCGCGGTCTGGAGACTCGACATGGTGGGACCCTTCAAAACCACTCGAGGCGGCATGACGCACCTGCTGGTGGCAGTGGACAAGTTCACCAAGTGGATCGAGGCAAGAGCAATTAAGAAACTGGACGGGCCAACAGCCGTCCGGTTCATCAAGGACATAGCGGTGCACTACGGCATGCCGAACAGCATCATCACCGACAACGGCACCAACTTCACCAAGGGCGCGCTCGAGCAATACTACTCCGTCTCCGGCATCCGCCTCGACCTGGCCTCCGTTGCGCATCCGCAGTCCAACGGGCGAGTCGAGCGGGCCAATGGACTCATCTTGTCCGGCATCAAGCCGCGACTCGTCGAGCCACTCATCCGCTCACCTGGCAGCTAGCTTGACGAGTTGCCGGCCGTTCTCTGGAGTCTCCGCACCACGCCAAATCGGTCGAACGGGTTCACCCCATTCTTCCTCGTCTACGGAGCCGAAGCCATCATCCCGACCGACGTCGAGTTCGACTCGCCGCACCTCGCGATGTACACCGAAGCCGAAGCCAGAGAAGCCCGCGAAGATGGCATCGACCTGCTCGAAGAAGCACGTCTCCTGGCACTCAGCCGCTCGGCCATGTACCAGCAAGGTCTGAGGCACTACCACAGCAAGAAGATCAAGCCCCTTGCGTTCCGCAAGGGCGACCTCGTCCTCCGCCTCATCCAAGAGCAGGCAGGCCAGCACAAGCTGTCCCCTCCATGGGAGGGCCCATTCATCGTTGTCAGATTTGAGGTTCCGGCAGACCCTTGAGGTTCGAACACTGGGGGGCGCACGAAGATCTCTCCCCTACCAGCTCACATCTCGAAGGCTCGCAAAGAGCTACCAAGAAAGATGAACACACAGAGGACACGAGATTTATACTACTTCAGGCCACCATTGTGGTGTAATACCCTACTCCAGTGTGTGGTGTGGTGGATTGCCTCAGGGGCTAATGATGAACAGTACAAAGGGAGAACAGCCTCGCGAGGGGCTGTTCTTGAGCTGGTGTGATGAACTGCTTGGGTGAGTCCAGTCGCTTCTCTCTCTTTGGTTGATCTCCAGATGCAATCTCTCGATCCTTCTACCCTGTGGGTGGCTAGTCCTATTTATAGAGGGAGGCCCTAGGCCTCTTCCCAAATAATGAGCGGGAAGGGCGCCAACAATTGGCCATTTTGAAGGGGAACATCTGGTACACTTATCCTGACTAAAGTTGGTCTTCGGCTGCCAAAGGCTCTGACGGTGACGCCGCCCTGGGCTCCACGATGACCTCCATCCTGCCGTTCTGCTGGTCTTGGTCTTGTTGCACCGAAATGGTAACCTTTGCCTGATGCCTTGGCCTGTGCTTGCCCCCTTAGCACCGAAAGGGAAACAAGGACACTGCACAGGCCGGGGCCCGTCTGTCACCCGCCTGGCCTCCGGTCGTCATGGCTTGCGTCATGGGCCCCTCGGGAGGTGCCCTGCCTTGATCTCTCCACCTCCTCGCGAGCCCGCCTGAGGAGGCTGCTCCTGAGGAAGCTCCCTATTGTCCGCCCGCGAGGCTTGGCCCCTCGCAAGGGTCTTGAGCTTGAGCTGATGACGCTAGGCTGCATTGGGCCCCCACTTGAGCCACGCCGCAGGCCGTAGGTAGGCAAGTCTGGGGACCCCCGTTCCCAGAATGCCGACAGTAGCCCCCGGGCCCAAGGCGCACCCGGACTTGGCTTAGAAGAGAAGCAAAGGGGCGAGTGCGAAGCGCCACGGGCCCCAACATCCTGCGGCCTCGGGCACCGTGTGGCGGTTGATTAGACGTGGGCGTCTCCGCTTCCCCATGATGCCTCAGCAACCGCATGACTTGACAAGTCCCTGCATGCAAAGACGGGTCATGATTACCTGCAACCGTGGAGGCCGACGGTTGGCCTCCTCCGGCTATAAGTACGGAACGGCGCGAGCCGCTCCAGTTCATCTCCCTCTGCTACTCCTCCTCTTCTTCATCTTTGCCATCGCTCCACCTCACGCCGATGGCACCAATCCGCCGGTTTTTGGCAGAGGAGAAGGGAAAGGCCCCCCGAGAGGGTCCTGACCCGCTTCCGCTGAAGAAGCGGTTAGTCCTCGGCCGCTGAGATGAATGGGCACGGCAGGGGGCATCGAGGCCCTGGTACGAGCGGCCACCGCCGGGGTTCCCGCTGCCCTTGTATGCTCGGATCGGGGGCCCTGAAGAAGAAGGCGCCGAGCGGCACCGCCGGCACCGCCGCCGCCGCCACCGCCGCTGGCGGGTTACGGTGGTACGCGTCGTTCCTCCTGGAGTCCACGCTGAGGGCTCCTCTCATGAGCTTGTGCTCCACGCCGCCATGGCTCCTCGGTCTTGGGTTCGCCTTCCTCCCTCGTTCGCCTTCGATATCCCGCCGAGGGGACCCCTTGAGCTCTTGCTGCAGCATGCTGACTGCGGCACCCCCGCGACCGAAGCGGAGGTCGAGGTCGTCGCTCCAGGCGAGGTCTAAATGACTCGCGGCTGGGGCGAGATCGCCCGGGTCTGCCGGACAGGGGGCGCCCTCGTAATCCACCTCGTCTACGATGGCGCCTCCCTGATGTTCTTCAAGTTCTTCGACACGGAAGGACGCCGGCTGGAGTGCTGCCCTGAGAAAGGCGGCCGGGGCATCGCCTTAGCGAGGACCTGGCCCGCCAATCGCTCCCCCAGTAGCTCCTCAGGCGGCGGCGAAGGTGCTGGAGGACCCAGCGACTCCGCCGAGCTTCACGCGACCCCGAAGACGAGCGACGACAGCTACAAGCCCCCAAGCTCGCGTCGCGCTCGGAGCAGGGCAGGCTCGTCAGGTCGCCGACGCCACTGATCTGGATGGGGTTGGCGCCGGTGCCTGACGGCCCACTGTTGATGATGGCGTCTCCCGTGGAGGCGTGAGTAGTTAGCGCTTCTTAGGATTAGCACCTTTTGTTTCTTGCGAGGAATCGAAGTACCACCCCGTGGGGGCATGTAAGGCGCTGGCCACGTCTTTTGTGAATATTATATCCTCGTGACAAATTAACGCGAGATGCTTGTCCTGTCCCGGCTTGGCTCCCCCTTTCTTTCCTCACGAGGGCTCGGTGCTCTACGCTGACAGGTCCCGGTCCCCAGGCAAGCTTCAGCCGTCGCTGGTATGCCAGGTCGCGATCCCGTGGTCAAGGCCGGGAGGTGAGCGGCCCAAGGTCCAGTAAGAGCCCCTGAGTGGCGATGCTCAGGAGGTCCCCTTTAATGCTCAAGCAGCCTCCGCTGGACGAGAAAGGCAAGCAGCGTTGCCGTGACAGAGCTGCAGTAGGCGAGGGTTACACTACAAAAAAAATACACTTCCATGATGATACGTGTTTGTCACAGTAGGTCGCGTTTTTTGTCATGCATGTACATCCATGAAAAAATTATGACAGAATCAAGATAGTCATACCTGTGCTGTCGTAGAAGTGTACCATGACATTACCAAAATTATCATCACGGAAGTGTCCACTTCCATGACGATAAACCAGGCGTCACAGAAGTGCTTTCGTCAAGGGTGACCGACACGTGGCATCCATCGTAACGGAACGCCGTTAAGCAATCGGGTTGGGTTTTGGATCTGATAACCCGTTAACAGCCCCGACCAATGGGGATTTTCCACGTGTAAAATCATCATTGGCTGGAGGAAACACGTGTCGGCTCATCGTTGGGACAGATGTCATCCACTCATTGGACGGAAGATGCCTATGATACGTCGACACGTGGCACGGCCCAACAGAGGCCCATTCCTGTGAAAAGGCCGGCCCAGTAAAAATTAGCAGGCCAGCCCATATAAGGCCTACTTGTGTCAGGTCCATTTAAGCCCACGGCCCATACGAGATGTGCCAATTCGGCCCATCAATGGCCCGTTAAAGATTTGACACCATTGCAGCCCATCGTCAGTTCGAGCCCGTTAACAGCCCGCTATATATCTGGGCTCAATATCGCCCCGATAAGATTTCGGCCTGTTTAATGGATGGGCCAATTTTCAGGATGTACATCTTTCGGCCTTTTAGCGACCCATTTAAATGTTGGGCTAGTTTCCGGCCCGGTGTGTCTTTCAGCCTATTGATGGCCCATAAATCTGATGGGCCATTTGTTGTGGGACCTGAGTTTTGGCCTTTTAGCGGCCCATTTAAGTGTTGGGCCAATTTTCTGGCCCGGTGTCACTTTCAGCCTGTTGACGGCCCATAAATCAGTTGGGCCGGACCTGAGTTTTGGCCTTTTAGCGACCCATTTAAGTGTTGGGCCAATTCTCGGCCCTGTGCACCTTTCGTCCTATTAACGGACCATAAATGAGTTGGGCCATTTGTAGTCGGACATTAGTTTTGGCCTTTTAACGGCCCATGCCCTTCATGGACCAATACCAGCCCGGTTTCTCTTTCAGCCTGCTAAAGGCCCACAACACAGTTGGGCCATTTACAATACGACCTGACTTTCGGCCTCTTAGCGGCCCATGGTCTTCATGGTCCAGTACAAGCCCGCTGTCTCTTTCGGCCTGCTAAAGGCCTACAGTATAGTTGGGCCATATGTAGCCCAAACTTAGTAACGGCTTGTTAACGGCCCATGAAATAAACTGGGGCCACCTGTTGCCCACTTCGATGTCGGCCTGTTAACGACCCAAGAGGTAAGAAGGCCGACCATTAACTTTCGGCCTAGTAACGGCCCATTAACTTAATGGGCCCACTAAAGTTCGTACATGTCTTTAGGCCAAATTAGATAATTTGAGCCCATTACGACGAGCAATTATGCACAGGACCAAAACCGATCACGCAAAGGTACGGCATACAGGGAATAACGTTGCACATCCAGCATATATTACAGGAAATTACATCCACTGGGCAATCAAAGATTGATGGCAGTGCAAATAAATGAGCAGAACCTAACCATCTACTACATCACAATTTGCAACCTCAGCACAGATGACACCCATAAGCATGTGGGCAAGTTCTTTCTGCTTTGCTACACTGTCTCTAAAAACATTGATCAGTTGTTGTGTCGCACGACTCTGCACCTCTGATTCATCCACCATTTCCATCATTGCTTCAGCCATTAATTGGTTCACAAACATACATTTATTCCGTTGCATTCGAGACAGAGGATACTGAACAGATTCAGATGGTGATTTTGGCAGGCTTGTATTATTGATAGTGGAGAGTGTCTCGACCACTACATCATAACATAAATTAGGACGGGAACCAAACAGATTAATCATGAGTTATTGCCATATTACCTGGCCTAGATTTACTGGAAAGAAACAATGGGGTTGCCTTGCTGTTTTCAGAGTTTGTCTTCTTATCTTCAGCAGCCTGCACAAAATTAACACACTAGCATTGCTATCATTCACCAAGTCAGATAATAGGAAAGCAACATTGACACAACGAACGTTTGGGCAAGTAGCCTACACCAAATTAACACAATATGGCACAGCTATCATCAGCCAGGTAAGGTAGTACGAAAGCAACATTGACACAATGAATGAATGGGCAACCAGAGAAGCACTACAATTTAGTAATGTGCGTGATATGAGATAGTACATTCATGCAGCTCAATATGCAAAACTACCAGGCAGTTTTCCTTACAAAAATCAACATTGGCGCCTTTAACATTTTGCTACAACTAATTTTAGATCAGATAAAGGTTAGATTCACGCTGATTAACAAAATACATGTTGATGTAAAAATATAGTGATATACAACAGGTACTTACATCAGCATTGGAGCACAGAGAATTCCCGCAAGATATTTTCCTCGAATACGATCCCAATGGAGGAAGTCTTCTATCGTTTAACCTTATTTTCTAAAAGAGAGATGGGTAAGAAACATGTAGAAAATAAGATCAGAATGCTATAAAATTTCATGATGGAGGATACGCACACGCTTCTTAGAATGGAGTTGACATTCTTTTGCTGGACTGGAGCGGACTAGTTTTTTGGTCACTGGAATCTGCTTATTATCAGTGGGAGTTGGGTTTCTCTGTGCTGGAGCAGTATCTAGGAAAAATGGAGTTGGTTTATTATCTCCTGGCATTTGGATCTTTTGCAAAGACCTGGTTTTTAACCCTTCATATTCTAACAAAGTCGTCTTCCCCTTGCATGCCTTATATAGAAGAATGGTGATTCAGTTATAAAACATGCTACAGCAGAGATGGAATAGGTACTGAAGAATAGAAAGGCATGACATATTGACATGTATTCCCTCCATCCGGAAATAAATGGACGGGTCTAGGCGTATTTCAGTTCTAGATACATCCAGTTTTATCCATTTCTGCGACATTTAATCCGGACGGAGGGAGTATGATGTAAGAGCTAGGGATACGACAGGACAACACGGTAAAAAACACTAAAAAACCCACTGCAGAACCAAAGTATTCAAACCCACTGATATGAGATAGTACACTCATGCAGCTCAGGATGCAAAACTACCAGGCAGTTTTCCTTACAAAAATCAACATTGTGGCCTTTAATCATACATTTTGCTACAACTAAATTTAGATCAGATAAAGGTTGGATTCATGCCGATTAACAAAATACATGCTGATGTAGAAATATAGTGATATACAACAGGTACTTACATCTACATTGGAGCACAGAGAATTCCTGCAGGAATCTTTCCTCATAAACGATACCATTGCAGAAATTCTTCTATCCGTTAAGCTTATT
Organism: Triticum aestivum; assembly: GCF_018294505.1. Classification (NCBI taxonomy): domain Eukaryota; kingdom Viridiplantae; phylum Streptophyta; class Magnoliopsida; order Poales; family Poaceae; genus Triticum; species Triticum aestivum. The sequence continues at coordinate 285,008,287 of NC_057810.1, read as the reverse complement.
TTCTAAAAGAGAGATGGGTAAGAAACATGTAGAAAATATGATCAGCATGATATAAAATTTCATGATGCAAGGATACGCACACGCTTCGTAGAATTGAGTTGACATATTTTTGCTGGACTGGAGCGGACTAGTTCTTTGGCAACTGGAATCTGCTTATTATCAGTAGGAGTTGGGTTTCTCTGTGCTGGAGCAGTATCTATAAAAACTGGAGTTGGTTTATTATCTCCTGGCGTTTGGATCTTTTGCAAAGGCCTTGTTTGTAACCCTTCAGATTCTAACATAGTCGTCTTCCCCTTGCATGCCTTATATAGAAGAATGGTGCTTTAATTATAAAATATGCGACAGCAGAGAGATGGAATAGGTACTGAACAATAGAAAGGCATGACATATTGGATGGGTCTAGGCGTATTCCAGTTCTAGATACATCCTTTTTATCCATTTCGGCAACATGTAATCCGGACGGAGGGAGTATGGTGTAAGAGCTAGGGATACGACAGGACAACACAACAACAAAAAAACTAGTTGAATGTAAAACTATGTGCTAGCGGAATACGTAGAGAAATAACTAAGGCAACATACACGTGTATGATTGGGAAAATAAGATGGCATTGCAACAGAGCACTAGAACAACACTTCAATGTAAAAAAACATGGTATGGCAGACAGATGAAGTACATACTGATGAATAACAATGCATAAGATATTCAGAAGCATGATGTCCAAATTAAGCAGATGGCATTGCGATAGAGTAGAATGACAGTACTTGAATTTGAAAACATGTTATCATGAATGGAATAGGTACTGAAAAACAGGAAGGCATGACATATTTACATGCATGATCAGCATGCTAAGCACATGGCATTGCAACAGAGTAGATACACTCCAGGACATTATATGCATGTTGTACCCATATCACAGGCCAAGTTAGAGCAAGGAACTTGTGGGGTGAAGAGGATTCATCATCTTTCTGCAAGTCTTCTGAAGAACTGCCTTTACATGTTCCATCATATTGGGTATCATTGACATAAAGTTTATTGGCCTTTACATTGCTCCGTGAGGTTCTTGTGGATATATCAGTGTGTGCAATTATATCTGACATGCATGGAAGACAACTAGTAGTTAGATTTATGTAAATGAGTGCCTGTAGGAGACGACATAAATAGTAGGACTGGGGTTAACTAGCAGCAACAGGTCTCATAAACTAAAGGGAGAACACAGATGAAAGCTACAGAATATGTATCATTTGTACTCGAGATTAACTAGATGGCACACAAAAGTATTAAAGAACAACATAGGTAATACTAGAAGTGGTATAATACTATAATCACCAGCCCGTGGGATAGCATTGGCTGATGGATGATAACTATGGAACAGCGTTACCTAAAGAACAAGTATCTTAGCTGAACCATGGAACAGCGTGAACTCCTGAACAAGACCCGTAAGAGATCAGCATGAATATACAGTGAAATGTGATGATCTATTTTCCGTGCTTAGATGAATAACAAAGCCATAAATGTTGCACACAAGTAAGATGAGGGTACAACATATCTGGCTGCCATCCATAGGAGTGAGCATCATGTGCTGACTTGTCGATGGCCCTGCAGTTGTTGTGGCTGTCCATGTCGGGCACACGCATTCGATGCAGGGAACTGTTGAGTGGGGACTGTAGCTCCCTTCTGGTGTATGCTTCCCTTGTTGGAGCAGCTGCGGTGAGTCGGAAGACGGTGTGTCTGAAGATGCAGATAACGCATAATGTTAAGAACAACATATCTCTTTGATCCGAAGAAATACACTAAGAGATCAACAGCAAGGTACGAGAGTGGTCACACGTCGGATGGCTTGATGGCCGTCTTGTGCCTCCACTGTTCGGAATCTTCCCCGAAGAGCCAGCGACCAACGACAGAGCAGCCTGCATCCGCCGTCCGTGGCCCCGGCCAAAACCCCTCTCCCCGCCCCACCGCACTACCGTGGTTTCGCCGCCCCCGGGCCAATCCACAAAGACTCCCCGTCATCCAGATCCGGCGGCGGTAGTACCTTCAACCCATGCAACTTTAAAAGATAGCCATCTAAGCGCTGCTTCCGCGGCGAACTTGCGGCCACGCACCCTTACGTTAGACACCAGCCAACCGGTAGTCTAGGAGCTCCGCCGCCTTGAGGGGTGCTGCTTCCCATTGGGAATCAATTGGCCCAGAATAAAAATTCAGACAACTGATGCCTAAATAAAGTGATTTCAGATGAGGGATCGACCTATCTAGCGGCATGGTGAAGTAGGCAGGTCCAGCTCCCGAGTCGGTGAGGCTGGCGCGGTTGCGGTGGCGACCGGCGGCAGGGAAAGAGCGATGTCGCCATGGTCGATGGCTACGCGGAAGCAGCGCCAGGACTCTGGACAGATCCGAAGTTGGAGCCGCTCCGGCGCCGTGAACAATGGCGGAGGTGAATCGGCTCTGGTACGGTTCACGCGGCCGTCGTCGAGGCAGCACCAGCAGCACGGAGTAAGAGGCACATGGACCAGTGCATGATGGCAATTGGACAATGTCTCCGGCATTAGGGAGGAGGGCGGCTGTGAAATTGGTGCGGTGGGGGGCGCCATGGAGGTTGGGCTGAGGTTTCGCGGCTCCGGAGAAGGGAGCTTCCCGGGGAGAAGGTGATTTGGCGCCCATGAAGTATGAATGGGGGCGGACGGGGGGGGGGGGGGGGAATTGGGAGGGGAGTGGAACCATGTCTTACGGACGCATTTGTCTGAAATGTGAGGGGGAGTTACAGTTCTACCCTTGCCTATAGGCTTCTCGGCTTGGGTCTGTGTACTGAGGGTCGGGGATAGTAGAGTAACTTTGCTTCTCCCCAAATAGTGGGCGGGAGCGATTTCGGGCGAGGAGGGCATGTTTTGAACTATAGTGGGCGCGAGTGAATTCGGGCGAGGAGAGCGTGTTTTGAAATAGTGGGTGAGGGAGTCCTGGACTAGGGGGTGTCCGGATAGCCGAACTATCATCATTGGCCGGACTCCAAGACTATGAAGATACAAGATTGAAGACTTCGTCCGTGTCCGGATGGGACTTTCCTTGGCGTGGAAGGCAAGCTTGGCAATACGGATATGTAGATCTCTACCATTGTAACCGACTCTGTGTAACCCTAGCCCTCCGGTGTCTATATAAACGGAGGGTTTAGTCCATAGACGAACAACAATCATACCATAGGCTAGCTTCTAGGGTTTAGCCTCCTTGATCTCGTGGTAGATCCACTCTTGTACTACCCATATCATCAATATCAATCAAGCAGGAGTAGGGTTTTACCTCCATCGAGAGGGCCCGAACCTGGGTAAAAACATCGTGTCCCTTGTCTCCTGTTACCATCCGCCTAGACGCACAGTTTGGGACCCCCTACCCGAGATCCGCCGGTTTTGACACCGATAGTGGGCGCGAGCTATTTCGGGCAAGGAGAGCGTGTTTTGCCGACCATGGTTTATGAATTATTCGGCACATGTCATTTCGGCCGAGGAGAAGGCGCGCTTGGATGAAGTTACAAACCTACCCTCAATGTACAACGGGCCAATTGATGCGTGTCCAACATAGGACGGTAATTTTGCGTCTCCCATTTATTTGCTCGGGCGAATTCCACCGAGCAGAGAGGATGTTTAACGGTTTGTTCAAATTTTTGGGAGAACGAGCATCCACGTCTACCTTACCAAGTCGACTCGAATCAAATTTTGAAATATTAGCTTGCCACTTCTTTTTTAGATGGAGAGATGATGCTCGGGAGTAATGTGTTTTTACATGCTCGTTGCTAGTGATTTGCTATATGACAAATAGTTGACCCACTTGAAAACGCGAATCAAACCCAAAATGAAATATCTTGATTCAATGAACTAGCTCGTTCAGTAGGTCAAAATAGTGAACTAAATCCAAAATTGAACACCTCAATCGAGTAGCATGTTGTACAGTATTATAGTACTCCACGAACATGTTGAAAGTCAAATTAATGAACTTGTTTGATATACACATATATCCGTTCATGTGTGGATTGCAGACAACATGTTCTCCAATTTAAATATTTGAATGCAAGTTTATATAGAAACATGGTTTATATCAGTCTTTGATGCATAAAACGCGACCTCCGTCTCTCCCGGACTCCTGTTCTCTCTCTCTCTCACTCTCTCGCTGACAATCTTCAATTCTGTCGCACGCATCCGACACAAAAACCTTGTTGGTCCCTCTCCCTTTCTCTCTCTCTCTCTCTGTGTGTGTGTGTGTGTGGGGGGGTCTTTCTAGTTCGCATTCATATATACACCATCTACAGGTCTCTCTCGCACACTATGTATGATACTCTAGCTAGTCCAAGCTAGATATCTTGGGTGCACTCATCGTACGCACACAAATTCCTTGGATCTTTGCCCGTAACTCTCACGCACCACTATGTCATCTCAGAGCTCTTCCCCCCCCTCTCAAACTCTCCATCCACCTGGGTCACACATACACATGCATATCTCACTCGCACTCGATAGGCCCATCTAAAACTCTATCTCTCTCCATCGTTCTCTCTCCATATCACACGCACACACACACAATCTCATGCCCAGCTAGCCAAGTATGATGGTCTCTCACTCAATTGTAGGCACACACAGTCCCCCCTATATGTATACGACTAGCTAATCTTAGTCTCCATCACAAACATGTGCATGGTCTATCTCGATTTCTCTCGGGGCATCTTTCTATCGCGCATGCACTCCCTCGATCTCCCACCCATATAGTCCCCTCACGATCTCGAGGGGATCTCTATCACAAACACACCCTCTCTCCCTCCCCATGCGTCCATGCCATCCATGTGTCCCTCTCGACCTTTTTTCCTTGTTGGCCAAACCTCTATTGGACATGTGCTACAGGGGTGTCTCTCTCCGTTGCAAACAATCACACACTAGCTATCTTCATGTATCTCCTCGCCTCGCTTTTCCATCTCGGAGATGCATGCGTGATATGTTCGCATAAGAAACGAAAAACACACACTCTCTCTAATTTATCATTTGTTGTCACTTTCTCTTTCAAACACATACTCTTTTTGCACACTTACTCATTCTCCTTCACACGCACTTGATCTGTCTCGACTGAGGCACTCACCTCCGTCCATAGCACATAGATTTATTGAAAAGTCAAACATCAAAAAGTTTGACCATGTACGTGGAGAAGAAGAATTACATCTAGTACGGCAAACATATACCATTAGATTCACCATGAGATGTAGTTTTGTATGATGTATCTTTGGTATTGTAGATATAAATAACATTTGCGTAAACCTGATCAAAGTTTCCAAAGTTTGACTTCTAAAAATTTTACATGCACTGCATTATCGAGCGGATGGAATATCTCTTTCCCCCTCTCAGCTATCTGACGCACCACTCAGCCTTATCGGGGCTCCTCAATCTCTCTCAAACTTTATTGGTCAGTTTGGTTCATGACCTGACCCTCATGCCTTGATGGTCGGTACTGCCTGGTGTGGACGTGAGATGTAAAATATTTCTGCCTGGCCAGGCTTGTGTGGTGCTGAAGCGTTTGGTTCATGCCTGGGCCAAGCAAAGCATCAACGTCCCATCAATCAATCCATGCATCAATTATTTAATGCTAATATCCATCCATGTTGTTGTTAGCCTCGTGGTCGCACGACTAGGCACGGCCAGGCATTTGAAATCGGTCGCTTGGGCCAGGCTACTTGCAGTGTCTGGAGTTCAGCCAGGCTAATTAAAGTGCAAGGGCACCCAGCCTAGGCGGGCTTTCTTTTTCACAGGGTAGCAGCCAAACAAGCGTGCATGAAATCCAGCCACAACCCAGGCCACGCAAAAGATGCTCACGACGCAAGCCAAACGGGCCTTATATCTCCCTGGTTCAAACATACACATGTCTCGCTCGCGCTATACATATAGACCCATCCAACACTCTCCGCCCTTGTTCTCTCTCCATGTGACACGCACCCCCCTAAGTACCATAATCCCTCACTCGATCATATGCTCTGTTTGGATCCATGGGTTAGAGTTAGTTTGGGTTAGTTTGGAGTCAACTAACCCAAAAAGATCCAAACAGGAGGGTTAGTTTAGGTTAGATGCATCTAACCCATCCAAAAAAACTAACCCATCCAAGAGGTGCTTATTTGGGTTAGTTCTTCTCGGGACCATTAATAAACACTATTTTCTCTCGCTCTCCCCGCAGCAGATCCCTCCCCACTTCCTCGAAGCTTCTCGTCCTCTCCCTCCCTCCCTCTTGCACTGCCCATGAAGGTGCCTCGCCGTATCCACGCTCCATCTAACCCTGCCATCCAAACACCTCTTTACTTAGAGTTAGTTCAGGGTTAGAATCTAACTCTAACCTCTAACTGAGTTAGAGTATCCAAACAGGGCCATAGGCGCAAGCACTCCCCCCTCCTAAGTATGATTATCTCTTACTAGCCATCAGGAACACATGTATTGTCTCCTTCCATCCATATGTCTATCTTGTTATCTCTTGGGGCATCTTCTATCGCGCACACACCTTGTCACTCGATCTCCCACCCATGTAGTCCCATCACGATCTCCAGGGGATCTCTCTATGACAAACATACACTCTCTCCTCCCCATGTCTGCATTTTCTCTATACGTCTCTCTCGACCTCTCTCCCTTGTTTGTCAGACCCCTCTTGGCCACGTGCTAGGGGTCTTTCTCTCTCGGTTCCAAACAACCACACACTATCTCCTCACCTTGCCTCCATTGTCAAAGATGCATGTGTCATATATTTACATAAGACACGCACGCTTTTTCTCCACTTTTATCGTGTGTTGTCCATGTCTCTTTCACACACGCACACACACTTCTCTCTCTCTCTCTCTCTCTCTCTCTCTCTCTCGTCAGGGACTCTGTCACGTCCATAAGCATATGGATGTTTTGAAAAGTCAAACCTCAGAAAAGTTTGACTAGGTATATGTGGAGAAAAACATTTACATCTGGAACAATCATTAGATTCATCACAACATGTACTTACTTCATACTATCATTTATCTTTGGTATTGCAGATATAAGTAATTTCTTTATAAACTTGGTCAAAGTTTCAAAAGTTTGACTTAAAAAAAATGTTGTAACTACATTATCGAAAAGAGGGAGTAGCTCTTTCTCTCTCTCTCTCTCTGCTATCTCTCACGGGCCTCCCCTCTCATTCGAACTATCTATACCGACGGATTATATGCTCACTGTGTCAGTGTATAGCTCTGTATATTGTTTAGTTGACCGGTCAACCAATCCACATGCTGCATTGTCAGCTCGTGTTCTGTATCTTGGTGTGTTGGCCCATGTGGCAGTGGGTGAAAATAAGTAAACTAGAGGCCCATCTGACACGCGGTGAAGGAAACAAAGTTGAAACCACTCGGGGTAGCACCCCGCACGCTAGTAAATTGAGGGCGCATTGAGGACAAACTTCTTGCACGCGAAGAATGCACTCACGCACAATTCACCACTGCACGGTGGCATGCACAGAAGGACGCACTCGCGCACACCCAGCACAAAACACACACCAGCACATGTGTACACCGGCGTTGCCGCCGGTTGAGATGGACGGTGAGGCAACCAACAAGCGGAGGCCGCTCGAGCCAAAACTGCATCCGGCGAGCCTGGACTTCATCAGCAGCCTCCCCGACAACATGCTGCTTGTCATCATTGGCCTCCTCCCCACCAAATCTGCCGTGCGGACCACCCTGCTCTCCCGGTGGTGGCGCCCCCTCTGGCGCTGCGTCCCCATCAACCTCACCGTCGACAGCTGCCTCTGCAATGGAAATTGCAAACGCATGGCCGCAGTCTCCAAGATCCTCTCATCGCACCCTGGGCCAGCCAAACGCCTTGACATTCGCATGTTCAGTACCAACTGCAAGGTCCAACCCAAGTTCGACGAGTGGTTCTTATCCCCCGCCCTAGATCAGCTCGAGGAGCTCAGCTTTGAAGCTGGACGATGTTGCTCTCTGCCGCCGTCCGTGCTCCGCCTCACGCCAATGCTTTGCCGCGCCAGCTTCAGCTCCTGCTATCTTCCCCAGATTAATGCCGCGCCCGCCCTTCTTCTCCCTCAACTCAAGCAGCTCGACCTCTTCGACGTTGTCATCTCGAAGAAGGCTATGGAGCACCTGCTCCGCAGCTGTACTGCGCTCGAGTACCTTCGTCTTGAGCAGATCCACGAGTTCATTAGCCTCCACATCGCCTCGACGAATCTCCGATGGATTTATGTGTCTTGTTGGCCCCGCAACAAGAGATCAATTGGGAAGAGATCACTCTAGCTATTCCACATTATGGTCATTGAGAATGCGCCTTTCCTTGAGAGATTACTTCTATCGGATCTAGAAGGTCCAACAAAAATCAGGGTCATTGACGTGGCAAAATTGACAGCTTTGGTGTACTCGTCTGCCAAATTCTCCGAACTCTTTATTGGATCCGTAATCGTTCAGGTACAACACTCATCTTCTTCTCCGTATTCTTGAATTTCACATTTTTAAATTTTTCTTGATGCATTTACGACCGTCTTCCAGAAAATGATTACCACAAGCTTGACCCAGTCCATGCGCATAGTGAAGATCTTAGCACTAAAATCTATCGGCCCCAATCTGGATCAAGTTGTTGGATTCCTTACATGCTTTCCATGCACAGAGAAGCTACTCATCGAGGTGAAACTTCTTTCCTATTAGTAAACGGTAATCACAACGTAGCTCAATATTTTCGTAATTTTCCCAAATTACGATGACAAGTGTAGTGTTCAAAACTACATCTATGCACTGCACCGAAAGAAATTTTTTTAGTACTTTTTCTCACGTGATCACCTGCATCATTTTTATGTTGTACTACTATAGTAGCCTAGGCTAGTCATAGTCGAAAGTAACTTAGACTACTCCAGTAACTCTATGGTTACCCTAAGGGCAAGTACTACCTCCGTCCTGGTTTACTCTTCCAATTTTGTAGTATCAAAATTTGACCATAGATTTAACTGACAAAATGTTAATGCATGTCACTAAGAACTATATCGTTGGATTCGTATTTGAACATAATTTCAAATGGTGTAATTTTTAGTGACATGCATTGGCATTTTCTTAGGTAAATCTATGGTCAAAATTTTATACTAAATACGAGGTAGTATTCCCTCCGTCCCAAAATTCTTGTCTTACATTTGTTTAGATACGGATGTATCTAACACTAAAATGTAACTAGATACATCCGTATTTAGACAAATTTAAGACAAGAATTTTGGGACGGAGGGAGTACAAAAGTGGGCTATGTAGGCCAAAACATGTGCCAAATTCACTTGTGATGCATTTGGCATCGATGCCCCTCCATTGCTCACCTGGTGCCCCAATCTGGATCACCTACTTTGCTCCGGTGCCAAATTAACTCACGCAATGAAAAAACACTGCGTGGGAGAGAGAGAGGACTGAGGCAATAAAAAACACTTGTTTGGGAGAGTGAGAGGCTGGTGTAGTTGGTTTGATTGATTTGTTTATACATGTGGGTCTGTGTGCACAGCGGTGCCAACTCTCTCACATCGCGAGAGCGGTGCCAAAATCTTTTGATTTGACATCGATGCGTATTATGTGGCATACTTTTGTGAAATATGGCATCGGCCACATAGTGGAAGGCAACAAATGCCCAAGCTCTTCACGTGCTCCTAGTTAAATGAGAGGAAACAGAAAAGAGAGAGAGAGAGAGAGAGAGAGAGAGAGTGAAAAAATATCACTAGCCAGCCAACCCTATCGTATGAGCGAATGATATTGGTACCTCTTGATGACACGGCAATCTTATGCAGCCAGCTGCTCTAATATGTTCTCTTCTTTTGCAGATAAAAAAAGACCCGAAAGTGAAAAATGTGCTGCACTATAACAATCTCATCGAATGCCTTGATCTCCATCTTACAGAAATTGATTTGATCGACTACCGAGGCAGCACATCTGAGATTAAATTGGCCAGGTTCTTTGTTCTGGAGGCAAGTGTGCTCAAGGTAATGAGGTTTGGCGTTCTCTAGCGCAACAATGAATGGCGTGCTGATCACCGCAAGCGTCTAAGCCTAAATGACAAAGTCTCCGCAGAAGCTGAATTTGTTTTTGAAACATCAAGTGGCCAGAGACTCGAAAACTTATTTGCCCATTAGTGACTTGTCAGGGCGGTGGATTTTAGTTTGTACGATAACGCTGCATCCACCTAAAGTAACGAAAGTTCTTACGTGAACTTCCTAGTAATTCCCTCTTCCTAGGTGCAGCATTACTCCTAACATTTGTAATATCAGTTTGAAACTTGTAATATTGCCGTGTCCTATTCCTGCGTTTTCAAAATCCTGCGAATCAAACAGGTCCTGAGTTGGTGATGATGTTGTGCCTCCCATCTTTCACCAATAGCCGTCGGATCTAGATCTGACGCATACAAACCAAGCTTCTCCATTTTTGCAAAAAGATGCCCGCACTTGTTCCCTATTTACAAACAACTCCTTGTCTCTCACAATCAGCCTTATCTCCTCCCCACCACATCTAGAAGGCCATGGAAAAATCTGGCGCGATGGCCGCTGCCGGAGCCGTCCACCCCCAATCTTGGTGTTCCGTGCAATGCACGGGCATCTACGCACGGGAAATTATGTCGAACAGGGCTAGTTGTAAGCAGGCTAGCTCTACAGCCATGATGATAGTGACTGCAGACGGTGAGGCTGACTATGGTATGCCGAACACGGCGCCTATACTCAGGTGTCATCTCCGGCGCAGGGTCTTGTCACTTCACTGTGAGGAGCAGCACGTAATAATTTGACCAACGGGTAGTACAGTGCTAGTACTCCTAGGAGTACTACATTGGTAGTACTACTACTAGTACTAGTAGCACCACCGTCTGGATTTAGGAGTACTACCACGTCCATCTGGATTTTAGTATTTGACTAGCAATATCTAGTAATGCATGTCACAAAAAATGTACTACTCCCTCTGTAAATAAATACATGGTGTTTTATTCCTATCGGCGAGAGAACTTAATGTTTTCTTGCTAACTAGAGTCTTAATAGGATTACATGCAATGAACTAAACACTGCATGTCATGTTTGGTAGTCTCAAGTCATTGAAAGCATGCACGGCCCACATCTCTCATTGGTTGATATGTCACGAAATAAGAAACAAGGAGGGAGTTAATGCACCGTGCCTAAGTGTTTTGGGATTATTTGGTTTTCGTAATGTGACTTACACAACATTTTTGTTTACATGCATTAACATTTTATTAGTTAAATCAAAGGTCAAAACTTGGCGCAAAATGCAAAGGGGACCAATAAACCAGTAAACATCAAACTTCTCTCGTTTGGCCCCAACTAGAGGTCCGGTGAGATGACTATACTGCACCGGCACGGAGGGGGCACATCTTCATTGACTTACGGCAACTGCCTTTGGGTGAATGACATGTGGGCCCAGGGGGTGGCTGGCCCACCTATCATACAGCCAAAGGCAGGTGCAGTAGAGGGCCGAGGAGTAGTATGAAATCCTACGCACCTACGCATGCTAACCAATGGCAAGAGTGATCACTCGAATCGCAAGATCAGTTGACTACTACTACCTCTGTCTTGGTTTATTAGTCTCCTTTGTAATTTGTGCAAAATTTAGACCAAAGATTTAACCAACAAAATGTTGATGCATGTCAACAAAAATTATATTTTTGGATTCGTATTTGAACATAGTTTTCAGTGATATAATTTTTAGTAACATGCATAAACATTTTGTTAGTTAAATCTGTGGTCAAAATTTTACAAGGATTACAATGGGGACCAATAAACCAGGATGGAGGTAGTAGAAGCTAAGCTAGATCCATGGAGGCGAAGAGCGCGAGCATCAGCCGGCTGTGCCAGATGGTCCACGATGCCGGCCTGCGGCCCGGCAACGAGGAACGTCTCCAGGTAGTATTGCTTGAGGCCGGCAGGGCGAGGGGCCGCTTGGACGACAGCTTCGTCTCCTTGTTCGACGAGGTCCTCGTCGGTTTCCTCGACAAGTTCACCGTCGTCAAGAAGCTCGCGGACGACTTTGACATAAGCCTCCAGCCGACGCGCCCAGGCTCTGCGATGCCCGCCACCCTCAATGGCCACTATGGTGACAACCTCTTCGACGCACTGGTGGCCCTGCGACTGCCCGCCGTCGCGCCGGAGAATGTCCACCTCGAGGTCGCGCTCGCCGCGCAGCGCCTGGCGCAGCAAGACACCATCGACATAATCACCCACGTCTACGCGCATGCAAGAGGAGGACGATAGGACGCTGGCCTTCTTGGACCGCAGGGCAACCTTGGACGGCACTGTTCAGAAGCACGTTGAGCTCGCCGCCAACGCCGCTGCTCCTCACACGTCGGTTGGTGACCCGGCGCACTAGGGCGTGAGGATGTCGTTGATGGATCCGTATGTATTTTTATCTTTCCATCAAATCCATGTAGTAGTATATGATACTACAGTAATTATCTTACCTTTCGCATCAACTTCATAATTTTCGTACGTACTCCATGCATGAACGGCGCCAGAACCAAACTTCTCATTACTCTAGGCAAAATCGTTATTTTCTATCTATCGATCGCGCCATGGAGCAGAACCAAATTTTACAAGTTACGAGTTCAAAAGGAAAAGCCTGCCGTGTTCGCGTCGCACCCCCACACGGTTGGTCCGGCACGCCGCTCAAGCGGGAATGCGTGCGGTGTTGCATTTTCACTTACAAGTGGGACCGTAGTTGAGCAAACCGACTATCGGCAAACCCCCACCCCGCCCACCGCGCGATGGCTGAGAAAACAGGAGGGAGAAGAGATGGCTGTAGCACGGACTCCAAGAAAATTGGTGTCGGATGGGACTCGTGTGGGTGGCGTGTGCCGTACTGCTAGACGTGAATGCTAGTTATGGCCCATGCCACCCCACTATATCGAGCCTATATCGAGGTACAGTACGTAGAACAAATTTCCTGCAGTCCGTGCTCAGCACTCCTCTATCTCTCTTCTCAGCCAACCAGCAAACGCGCGAAGCCCATCGTCTGTTTGCTCACATGTGGTCGCACATGTCAGTGAAAACGCAAGCGGACCCACTGAACCTGCACATCTTTCACCTCGACGTGCTGGTGATGAAAAACAAATCCAAGAAAGATCTTCGGTGGCCGCTTTTGGAGTTACTCAAGAGTAGTAAGATTCTATTTACAGTTTAACCCAAGATGCACATCTCGTGGCTTCAACTACCACTCTATTTTCTTTCATGACACGACCTGGATGCTGGATGTCCCACGTGTCGGCAAAAGGAGGAAGAACCCGACCAAATCTTCGGTTGTGCTCTCGGATTAGACTAGTTGTGCTAACTTAAAATTTTATTGTGTACTCCCTCCGTTCCAAAATACTTGACTTCCATTTGTCCAAAAATGGATGTACCTATATACTAAAACATGTCTAGATACATATATATTTTGACAAATAGAAGGCATGTATTGTGCAACGGAGGGAGTAGAATGGATGCAAGTTTTTGTATTGGGAAGAAGAGTACATCCATATATTGATAGAGCGCAATTTAGTAGATGTTCTATCACTTTTAGCTAGCACAGAGGCTATAGATGAGATTAGTGCACTTGTTGATACTCCTACTTGGTATGCGTGTTGCTGCTTAGACGTAGAGAAAAACGGACCGGAGGGAGTACTAGAATAGAGTGTAGACATGAGACTAGATGCGAGGAAGCACGCAAGATCAAGCCTCCGCAGATCAACAATGAATGCACCGAGAAGGAACTAATCCAACTTACAAGAGTAGTAAAATGTATTCTTGTGGTTCTTGTTTTCTTTGGTCTTGCTTTTCTAGTCAAAATTATCATTGGAGTTCATGCAATACGGAGGTCTGTTTGGGGTCGTGCGTTGCAGTTGGCCTTACAAGTGGGACCGCAGATAAGGAAACCGACTGTCGGCAAACCCCCACCTCGCCCGCCGCGCGATTGCTGAGTTAGAGAAACGATGAGGTTGAAGAGATTGCTCTAGCACGGACTCCAAGAAATATGGTGTCAGATGGAAGTCGTGCTGGTGGCGTGTGCCATACTCCTGGACGTGAATGCTTGTTCTGCCCCATGCCACCCTACTACTCCTACTACTTACTAGTATATAGTACTACTAGTATCGAGGATTCGAGGTGCTGGTTACGTAGTACAGTATGGCTACAGTAAAAACACCTGCACGACGCGCGAAGCATGTGAAGCTAGTACAAATAGTGTACTACTATTGTTGATTGGCCTCATCCGATAACCTGTTGCAATGCACGTACAATTATGTATTCGGAAAATATTTTTTTTGCCTGGCCGCACCACTCACTCACAGAAGCAACTCGAAAGCCATTCATAAATTTAGTAAGTTTATCACAGGCATATCATTTTATTACATACAACAGGTCATCAACCCACATCGACAACGAGGATACATTATAAATACTAAAGTTTTCACCACACAACAAATAACAAGCAATGAAATGAACTTCAACTCAACCATTCCTCGGTGTTGGAAACGCTTGCTTTGAACCACAAGTGATTCTCTGGGACGGGCCATCCATTGTCGATCTGGAGACCAATGCAGGACTGATTATCCAGGCTGAAGCGGCCTACTATATCAGTACCAGGGTAGGGAACCACCCAAATGTCCGAGGTATAGACACAGTTGCTTCTCATAAATGGTAGTAACGTTGTGTCAACAGCAGTTGGATCGCCTTTCACCATCATTGGATAGTTTTGTCCAAGGAAGAGCGAGTTTTCTCCAAGACTATCAATTCTGTACCAGGGAGAAGCAGTTGGTGCTAGCACACTAGTATCCATCCCGAATACCATGCAACGGTGTTGGAATAGGTCCGGAGAGTGCGACCATGGGAGACTACACCTGCTTCCTTAGCAGTAACATCATCAGTGGGCTGTATACACACGAGAAGAGGTGATCCATCGGAATTAGTTGCCAGGCGCCAAATAGTATATGGGCGCTGCTCATCCTCATGCTCGTGATCATCACCATCATCATCTCCCCCTTGGTTATAAAAATCTTCAAGTATAGGTGGTGGAATGTTCACAGGACCTTGGAAACACAAGAAGAAGGTTAATTGGTAAGGCTGGCCATAGTGGGGGTAACATAAGTAGTATCATGCACTTGGGACCCGCAAACATGCTTATGTGGCAGGCAATTACGGAAGAGAGAGATGGTTATAATAACATAGGTAGATACCGTAACATAATAAATGTGATGCTACTATGTGTCATGCATGGCAATAAGTGAGATCACCTATGATACTAATCTAAGATACTATGCACTATAGAGGTAGTAACATAAACTAGTAACATATGCATGTTACTAGTCTAAGTTACTCCCCACTATGACCAGCCTAAAGGGAAACTTGCTAACCCGCATGCATGTGGATGAAACAATTATAATTACGGTGGAAGACAAACGTACCGAAACAACGAGGATGCCATGCAAACATAGTGCCACGAGTGGTGGCAGCAAACACAAGGCCCTTGTATTGAATTCCATCACAGTACTCATCCGTGTACAGAAACTGATTTTTGAGCAATATCCATCCAGTCAAACCACTGACGACGGCAACAAGCTTGTCGAAGATAGCAACAACTTCATAGTTGTTGTAATTCCAAGAGCGGTTGGGGACTCGAGAAATTGCTATCTTCCGTAGAAGACAGTCACCATGATTGTATTTGAACGTGCGTACAATACCGGTGTGCTCAACCTCTGGGCAGTCTGCTGAGATTTTTGGAAGTGGAACCCGGTCACGAGTGTACACATTCACAAGTTCCCACTCGCAGTTGGACCCAATGTAAACAACCCAATCTCCATTTGCGCCTGCCCAAGCCTTGCCCTCAAGCGATGGCATCTTAACATCATACGTATCATTATCAAGCGGCATCAACTTGCACAGGGCGAGGCCTCCGTCGTGACGGCGCCAGTCATCAGGGTCACGGCGAAGAAGATAGGGGAGATCAAACCGCTCCTTGACTCTTGGGTTCCTTGTAATGATGTTATTAGTTGAGTCGAGAATGGGCTTGAACGAACCTGCCATGCTAGCCGAGGTGATGACGTCGCACCGATCAATGAGTTCCTCCACCACGTCATCTTTCAGATCGGGGCAAGAATAACGGGGTCATTTCCATCCTGTTCCCTCCATGGAGAAGACGATCGAACAATGGCAGAAGAAAGGGTGAAGGGCTGAAGGAAAATGGAGGAGGGAGAGGAAGAGCGTGCGACAACAGTTCCAAATCGAGAGGGAAAGGCGAAGAGTCGGTGGACGGTTGCCAGTTTGCCACGGTTCACGAAGGGGCGCCCCGGCCTACACGTCGGTTCGGAAATACTCCTACTACTCGCCATCGTCTCACTGATATGTGGAACGGGACCACATGTCAACGAAACATGGTGTGTAATTTCTCGTGCAAAATGCGATCTGGTCGCGTTGGTCCGAGGTGCCGCATTAGTTATCGGCCTTTATTTTTTAATGGCGTGTCGTCCAGTTTTGAAGCACGAATAACTGGTACTATATGCAGAGAAAATATAAACTACTCTACCACTACTCCACCTCAAGTACTAGTAGTATAAAGAAGATATATAGGCTGGAGCTTCAGCGCTTTCTTGCCAAGGGCTGCCCACTTGCTTCTCACACTACCACCCTCTCTCCAGATCTAAAAAAGACGGCCCCTCTCTCCCTCCTCACCTATGGTCACAGATCCGCCGGGGAAGAAAAGGATGTGCAGCATTGACGCACTCGTTGTCGGCGAGCGAGGTCACGCACTGACGACAAGGCCGTCCTCTCAGATCTAGCGCCCGCGCGGGATCGCTGCCGTAGTGTGTGCGGAGGACGACGACCATGAGCGAAGCCACTTCCCGCCGACCCTCAGGTATGCTACCTCTTTTCGAACCATACCCTTGTTCTATTGCCCCATCTGGCACGTCATTGCACGTGGATCTTTTTCCACTCCACCATCTTCCCAATTTGCTATCCTTTGCTCTACTGGCCATGCAAACGAAAACCATAATTTGCACTATTAAAGGAAACCCTACTTCATGCGGACTAATGCATGTCTGGGTTGAATAAAGAAAGGAAGGGAGACTGTACTGTCCAAGAGGGTAGGCTTCGAACCTGCATCTAGGTTGAAAAGGGGAAAATCAGTAGCTAAGGAACGTGTCTCGTGTCTCTTGGTTGAAGAAGGGTAGAAAGGCATGACAACACAATAGAGAATGACCAGGTCGATCAGTTTGTTGTCCTCACATAGGAAAAAGGTGGCTAAAGAGAACAAAAATGGGACGTAATCCACATATGCTGCCTGGATATTTGTTGCTCTGGGCAACCATACCTCCCTCACCACTCTGCGTCCGTGGAGGTACATCGTACTGGTGCACCCACTGTCCGAATGGGCCTCCCATGCTCTTATTGCCACTTCTTTTGTTGTTAGTATAACGCCAACAGTCAAGTCAAGCAATGCTACTGCTAAAGTGATACCACATTTAACTAATGCCGCTCTCAGTCTAATGCCACAGATAAATTTAAGCAGTGCCATTTAATGTCACTGGATCATTTCAGGGTTAGCTGTTGATTGTGGATGTATTAAAGATTTTTCATCTAAGGCATTCTAATGTTGTTGCACAGCCAGTATACCAACGATGAAACTTGTTACTACCTTCAGATTTTTGCACTGTTAATGCTTATAGATTACATACGTCACTTTCATGAGATAAGTTAATTTTTTTGTACAGACCAAAATGCCAAGGCGCCGATGTCATTTTATTTTGGTTAAACTGCACAGACAATTATGAAGATAAGAGGTCAAGAGTGGGCACCTCCTCCTCCGGCTGTTCTCTTGATTCGTTCGATCAAGTTTTTATGTTTGATCGATTATCAAGATTGGGATAGCAATTTTAAGGTCCCCCCGAGTTCGAAATGATATTTACCTTGGAGGTACATGGTTTGCAATTTTTTTATACTGTCATTAGTTAATATTGCTAGTTACCTTCAGACTTCTGTATTTGGTTTAGTGCTCATGCACAGCTAGTATACCAATGTTGAAACTTGTTACCTTTACATTTTGTATTGTTAATTCTTATAGAAACCTTCCAGTGCTAGAGTTTATTGAAATCTGTTCAGTAAAACCATTGTACTATACCCTGTAATAAACAAACTACTCTACTGTTGCACTAGCCACTGGATTAGTGTATATTTGTAGTATTCGAATGGTGTTGCATTAGCGTATGGACATAAATAAAGTGTGGCAAGCTTTCCCAGATATGTGCTCAAGAAAACTACTACCTGTTTTTCTAAATACTAGACGTTTGGGTACTTTAAATTGAACCGCGAAAACGTCTTATATTAAGGAACAGAGGGTGTAGAGTTCACTCAAATTATCCCGGTAAAGCTAGTCACACCTTTGTTAAAATTAATGTTCATTATGTTATCGGAGGAGGTCTGTATGTTTGTCTCTAATGCCTGTCTACTACATACCCGACATCATGATGTAATGTTAAGTCATTTCCTTTTGTACAGTGTAACTAAATTGTCAAGGCGGTGATGGCATTTTATTTTAGTAGAACTGCACAAAATTTGCTTAAAAGAAGAGGAAAGGTCAGGAATGGCTCAGTTTTTCAGAAAAAAACTATGTATGCCTTCCTGACATCAGCCGATGTTGCTTTATTTATTCCTTCAAACAGGTGGTTAGAAACAGTCTTGCTACCTTTTCCCATTAAGAAATTGGAATGCTTATATTTGTGAGTCTATGCTTCAACTAGTGCCACTTTTATAGTAATCACACTTTCAATATCTATGCAAACAGGGATGCTCGATTTTAGTGGAGCTGCACAAAAAGTCCAACTGGTTCAACATTAGGAGCATGTCTTTTCCAAACCTTCATATCCAATTGGTGGCACTATGAGCTGTTCATTACGAAGGTACATGGTTTGCTACTATCTTGCTACTCTTTTTGTACTGTCATTAGATAGTAATACTAGTGGTTTGCATGTGAATTTATTGGCAGGGTGGACCTACATTGGAGGTGCAGGACGCGATTCAATGATTGGATGCTCAATTTCGGTTGTATCGATTTCACCACTTCCATCACTGTGAACATGGTGTGGTATATGTTTACTAGCTGCTTGATATTTGTGCAGACAGAGATGTCTGCCCATTGCTATTTGGCAAACAAACAAAGTGTCCGCAATTTTGATTGAACTGCACAAGAGAATAGTATAGTCACTGCATGCAGTGCCATTTGAAAATAGACACAAAGATTGGATAGTCACTTCATGGACTGCAGAAAAGTAGTAGTGTACTATTTACTGGCCAACACTTGGTGCTTCATTGCTTTGGTCTGATTATACAATGGGCATCATTTTCCCTAAGTTAAAGTTTTTATTCCAAAAATAGTCTCGCGGTGTGATCGAGAGAAGACCAAATCATATTGCAGTGGATGTTCCTCCATCATGTCTGGTTTATTCTCATGGTTCCAGCTGTTGGTGAAACCACTTACGTTTGCAAGAGGAATTGTAGACTTCACAAACAAATTTGTCTTTCAGTCTGTACTGAATGTTGGCCAAGAGAAGCATCCATGTTAGTAGGAAGAACAGATATTTTTTCTAGATCTTTGCTTTTGGAGCTACATATTTGTATATGATATGTGACTCATTGAGATGCATTAACATGTTGATCTTATGTATGGGAATTGTACTAGTTAGTTTTAGTTGCGACGCAAGATCCAAAGTGGCTGATCTTTGATTTTGGAGCTACATGTTTGTATATGATCTGTGAATCATTGAGATGCATTAACAGTTACTTATTTCTGTTCGCTCAGTGTTTACAAGTTACTGATTGATCACTAGCTAGCCTACAAATGTGCTCCTGGCAGTTTTATTTGCGACGCAAGATGTGAAGTGGTAGTTTTTTGAATAAAAATGCCTACCTCTGAAGAAACTGACAAGCTACACTATCGATCCTACACGGATAAAAATGCCTACCTCTGAAGAAACTGACAAGCTACACTATCGATCCTACACGAATAAATAGCGTATCATGCACGTACTACCTCCTTTCCGGTTTGCAGGGCTCAATTCAAGAAACGACCTACTCGATCCTACACGAATAAATAGCGGATCACGCATGTACTAGTACCTCCTTTCCGGTTTGCAGGGCTTAATTCAAACCTCTCACCAACCAAGGTACTCCCTCCGTCTGGGTTTATTAGTCCCGTGAGCAAAGCAGCAAGACCAAGGCATGGCAATAATTAAGGGCATGCAGAAGTTTAAGCCTAATTAATTCCAACGATTTAAGTGGCTGCATGCGTGCCCTCGGCTGTGACTCGTTGCATGCTGCTTCACGTACTGCCTGCGAGCGATTCTGAGTGCCTGCATGCAGCCGGCCGTAATTAAGGCAGCTAACTGATGCGAAAAAAGATACGCTTTAATTGTTGCGGGCTTTTTAAATCCGTGAAATCATTATTGACAAGGAGGGAGATGATTCGAGTGCACTCGTTTGTCCGCCATGCCGGCGTGCGACCCAGACAGGACGGGACGGCACAGTCATAATTTCAGTTTCCCTAGTTTTCCACGGCTAGCTGTCGCGCTAAGCCATTATGCATTGAATTCCGATGACCGTCGCGCTACCTTCCCCCTATAAGTATTGTTTCCCGGCCTTCTCCAGTGCCACCATGACCCAACTCGCCGTATCCTCATAAACCCCCACCGGCCCGACGTCGCTCGCTACGTCCGCCATGCCCCCGCCTGTCCGCGGTAGGCGACACCGGAGACGGTCACCGCCGGAACTAGTGTTCGGTTTTCCATTGGAAGGCAGACGAAGGGAGGAGGCATTCTATATGTCTTTAGATGGCAATGCGCAGATCGAGGAGTTGTTGGAGCGCGACTGCATGGCGGAGGAGCAGGAGTTGTTGGAGCGCGACCGCCTGGCGGAGGGGCAGCGTATCGCCGATTTGCACCGCCAGTGGGACATGGAGCAGCAGCGCACCGACGCTCTGAGTCACGAGCAGAGCGCCCGCAACTGGGCTGACTACATGGAGGCCGGCGGCCGGCGAATAGCCCTGGAGGCTGTTGGGCACGCACGCGTTCGCGATGCTGATTTTTACTACCAGCTCGTCAAGTCGGTTTCCCGCTTGGAAGACGAAGCTTCGGTGGACTACGCCGGCATGGAAAGGGCCAACGCGCGCGAGCAACGCGCCCTATCGCACCTCTGGCAAGTCCGAGGCGAGGCGCAGGACGTCGGTGCCGGCGTTTAGCGTGTACCGCTGGCATCGTCTAGTTAGCTAAGAGTAAGTTAGTACTTGTCTAGTGGGAGTAGATAGTTAACTTGGCTATGATGGTTGTCACCGTGGAAGTTCGGTACTCTATATGTGGATCAGACCTGTTACTTTGCTCTGAATGTTGAACTTTCCGTTTGAACGTATGGAATGGGCTGTTATTTTTTTAAATGGGTTGTATTTGTCCTCCAAGGGTTCAGAGGCTGACTTGTGGGCCTAGCAAGTTGACGCGTACACAATCAGGAGATGATTGTACATGGAGAGGATGACAGCAGGGACCCGCCAAGGTCATGGCAGTACGCAAGCAAGTGCCTCCTTATTTCAAGCCAATAAAAAATGGCTCCTCCTAGTGGATTTCTGACATCTGGGTCCCATGCCATTGTCAACGTAGTCAATAAACGAGAGAATTGCACAACTAGTGGCTGACATCAGGGACCCAGCAGCTCGCCCAGTTATTTTTGTTTTGGGTTAATTTGATAAATGCCTCCGAGAAATGCCACTGCAATTTCCAAACTTTGAAAAATGCCATTTCATGCCATTTCTAGTGACATTTTTTGAAGTCTGGAGTGGTGTTTTTTAAAGTTTGCAAAAATTGCAGTGGCATTTTTCAAAGTTTGGAAATTGCAGTGGCATTTTTATGAATCGCCATAATTGGAGTGGCATTTATCTAATTTGTTTTTGAGACGGAAGCAGGGTGTCAACTGGGCTGTGTGGGACACTCTGGTCTGTCTAGACAGCCTTTTCTTTTATGTTTACCACAGACCAGCCTAGTAG
This sequence comes from Triticum aestivum, assembly GCF_018294505.1. Classification (NCBI taxonomy): domain Eukaryota; kingdom Viridiplantae; phylum Streptophyta; class Magnoliopsida; order Poales; family Poaceae; genus Triticum; species Triticum aestivum. Next base: position 284,986,247 of record NC_057810.1, on the reverse strand, counting down.
TTTTTTTTTCTTTTTGAAAATGGCTAGCCCAGTTTTTTTTGTGATTTGTCAAGTAAGTCACTTTATCAGGCCTGTTGGGCTAGACGAGGAGAGCTTCATTCGGCTGGCCAAGAAAATGGCCTATCAGTAATGAGAAATGGGCTGTACATTTTTAAAACACATCAAACCGGCAATTAGTTTCAAATATCTTTTTTTCATTTTGTGATTTTAAATTGCATTTATTTTTATGTGTGGACAATTTATGGATTTTATATTGATATACATTTATTTTAAAATCAGTCTGAATGTGACATGAAATTTCGGGATTAAAAACAGTTCAGACAGCACCGACATAAGTAAAATTTCGTATAATTTTTTAACCGTGGCCACAATATGGGCTGTAATGCTAACAAAAAGAATATGGGCTCCAAACAAACCGTATGAATTAGCAAATGGGCTGTAAACTATTTGAAATAATGGCAGATGGGCTGTATGCTGTTTTCCACAGATTTGAGGCTTTCCACAGATGGCCTGTATACTGTTGGATGTCCATCCAACGGCCGTCGTGCTTCTTCAATCTCTGCTCTTCCTGCTCCAGCCGCTCAAACAAGCGCCGACGGGACTGCCTGCTCCCTCCTCCCCACGGCCGGCTGTGCTACCGCGCAGGCCTCACCGCCCCACCGTACTCCCATCGCTGGCCTAGCTATCCCTCTACTCACCCTCACTCCCACACATTTTGTTATTCTCCGGCGACGGTAGACGAACCAGTAAACCCTCGTACTCCTCCGTGTGGAAAATAATTGTCGAGTATTCCCTGGCTCCGTGTCGTTCCCTTCCTAGGCCTCACTGTCGTCCATTGCCCTGGTGCTCTCAGTGCAGCCTGGTCAACATGGTCAATGAACGACATCCATCGGAAGTGGACTGTACGTGGAGAGGTTGACAGCTGGGTCCACGGCCGCACGGAAGGAAATGCCTCCTTATTACGCGCAAAATAATGATTCCTCCACCTGACATCTGGGACCCACCGAAAGGGCCTCTGTATTTCGTGAAAAAAACGTTACCGCCGCTGACAGCTCGGACCCACCAGCTATATCTTCGCATGCAAGGAAGTGCCTCATTATTACGCCCAAAAAAAAGAATACTCCCCCGCTAGCTGGGACCCAGTATAGTGGGCCTACTAAGTTGACGGGAACGAAGGGCTTTGTCAACTTAGTCAATATGCACGACTCTAGCTCGACTGATCGTACGATGTCCATCCAACGGCCGTAGTGCTTCTTTAACCTCTGGTCTTCTTGCTCCAGCCGCCCAAAGCAGCGCCGGTCGTGCCGCCTGCTCCTGCCTCCCATGGCCGGTTGTGCTGCCGCGAAGGCCTCACCGCCCCCATACTACTCCCACCGCTGGCCAGGCCATCCCTCCACTCCACTCACCCACACCCCCTATTATTTTGCGGCGACGGCAGCGCAGCCGAACCAGTGAACCCTCGTACTCCTCTCCGCGTGGGCATCCACTGCCGCGTCTTCCCCGACTCCGCGTCGTCCCCTTCCTAGGCCTTGCCGTCATCCACCGCCGTGGAGCGACGGCAGACGAACCAGTAAACTCTCGTACTCCTCCGTGTGGAAAATAACTGTCGAGTATTCCCTGGCTCCGTGTCATTCCCTTCCTAGGCCTCACCGTCGTCCACTGCCCTGGTGCTCTCGGTGCAGCCTGGTCAACATGGTCAATGAACGACATCCATCGGAAGTGGACTGTACGTGGAGAGGTTGACAGCTGGGTCCACGGCCGCACGCAAGGAAATGCCTCCTTATTATGCGCAAAATAATGATTCCTCCACCTGACATCTGGGACCCACCGAAAGGGCCTCTGTATTTCGTGAAAAAAACGTTACCGCCGCTGACAGCTCGGGCCCACCAGCTATATCTTCGCATGCAAGGAAGTGCCTCATTATTACGCCCAAAAAAAAGAATACTCCCCCGCTAGCTGGGACCCAGTATAGTGGGCCTACTAAGTTGACGGGAACGAAGGGCTTTCTCAACTTAGTCAATATGCACGATTCTAGCTCGACTGACCGTACGATGTCCATCCAACGGCCGTAGTGCTTCTTTAACCTCTGGTATTCTTGCTCCAGCCGCCCAAAGCAGCGCCGGTCGTGCCGCCTGCTCCTGCCTCCCATGGCCGGTTGTGCTGCCGCGGAGGCCTCACCGCCCCCATACTACTCCCACCACTGGCCAGGCCATCCCTCCACTCCACTCACCCACACCCCCTATTATTTTGCGGCGACGTCAGCGCAGCCGAACCAGTGAACCCTCGTACTCCTCTCCGCGTGGGCATCCACTGCCGTGTCTTCTCCGACTCCGCGTCGTCCCCTTCCTAGGCCTTGCCGTCATCCACCGCCGTGGTGCTCTCGATGCGGCGTGGTCAATGTGGTCAACGACCGAATTCCATCGGAATAATATTGTATGTGGAGAGGCTGACAGCTGGGTCCACGGCAGCCGCAAGGAAGTGCCTCCTTATTACACGGAAAATAATTATTCCACCACCTGACAGCAGGGACCCACCGGACGGGCCACTAGTATTTCGCGAAAAAATGTTTCCCCCTGACTGCTGGGACCCACCCGACGGGCCACCGTATTTTGTGAAAAAAAAACGTTCCCCCTGCTGTCAGCTCGGACCCATCGGAAGTGCCTCCTTATTACGCACAAAAAAATGAATACCCCCCCGCTAGCTGGGACCCACCTTGGTGGGAGGCTGACTTGTGGGCCTACTAAGTTGACGAGGACGGAGGGCTTTGTCAACTTAGTCAATATAAACGATTCTAGCTCCAGTGACCGTACGATGTCCATCCAACGGCCGTAGTGCTTCTTCAACCTCTGGTCTTCTTGCTCCAGCCGCCCAAAGCAGCGCCGGTCATGCCGCATGCTCCTGCCTCCCGTGGCAGGATGTGCTGCCGTGGAGGCCTCACCGCACCCTACTATTCCCACCGCTGGCCAGGCCCTGCAATGACGGCAGCCTCACACCGCAGCCGAACCAGTGAACCCTCGTACTCCTCTCGGTGCGGGCTTCCACTACCGCGTCTTCCCCGGCTCCCCGTCGTCCCCTTCCTAGGCCTCGCCGTCGTCCACTGCCCTGGTGCTCTCGGCGCGGTGTGGTCAACATGGTCAAGGAACGACTTCCATCAGATGTGGACTGATGTGGAGAGGCTGACAGCTGGGTCCACGGCCGCAGCAAGGAAGTGCCTCCTTATTACGCGGAAAATAATTATTCCTCCACCTAACAGCGGGGACCCACCGGGCGGACCACCGTATTTTGCAAAAAAAACATTTCCCCCCTGACTGCTGGGACCCACCAGCTACACCTTCGCACGCAAGGAAGTGCATCCGGGCAAAAAAAATGATTCGCCCCTCTGACTGCTGGGACCCACCAGCTACATTTTCGCACGCAAAGAAGTGCCTGACAGTCGGGACCCACCTGGTCGAAGCGTACGTAGCATTGTCATTCTGGTCGCGAATGTGTACGTACATACTGGTCGTTGTAGAGGCACGCACGTGTCGTAGTAGACGCGCGCACGTAGCATGTACATGTACGTACAGCGGCCAGGGTGCAAGAAAGAAAATACGGCCACGTATGTGTACATACGGGAGGGGTTTCGAACGCCTACTCGCGCATACGTACATGGCTGGGTCGGAACGGAGAAATTGCGTCGTCATCATGTTCATGGGGAGCTAACCGGCTGGGTCGGAACGGAATGTGTGGTCCTGTTCATCGGGAGGGCTTGGACGGAACAGGCGATGGAAACGAGGCCTGGCGTACCGCAGAATGGAGGAAACGGACCTCCTACGTTCGGAACGGGGTCCTGTTGATCGGAAGGGGTGTGGCGTACGGCAAAATGGACGAAATGGACCTCCTACGGCGAAACAGGGGTCTTGTTGATCGGGAGGGGTGTGGCGTACCGCAAAACGGACGAAACGGACCTCCTACGGTTAAAACGGGGGTCCTGTTGATCGGGAGGGGTGTGGCGTACCGCAAAACGGACGGAACGGACCTCCTACGGTCGAAACGGGGGTCATGTTGATCGGGAGGGGTGTGGCGTACCGTAAAACGGACGAAACAGACTTGTGTTGGAGCGCTATGGTCGAAACGGCGGTCCTGTTCATCGGGAGGGGTGTGGCGTACTGCAAAACGGGACTCCACGGGATACTGTTCATCTCCGTCGTCGACCTCCTCCAGCCTCCACGGGCTACCATCGACCTCCTCCAGCCTCCACCGTGCGCCACTCCACCGGCTACTGTTCAATCACCCCACCACGGGCACCCCTCCACCGTCTTCTGTTCATCCAGCCCTCCACACCACGGGGTCCTGTTCAACCACCCCTCCACGGCCACCCCTCCACCGTCTACTGTTCATCCAGCCCTCTACACCACGGGTTCCTGTTCATCCAGAGGCAACGCCACCGCTCACTCTTCATCCAACCCCCCCGGCAATGCTCACTGTTCATCCCAGATTCAGCATCGATCGGCTTCAGTTAGCAGCAGTAGCGAAGGAATCGCTCCATCGGGTTCAGTTAACAGCCATCAATCGATCGCTTAGGTTTAGTAACGCGTAGTCTGCAGTGCAATCGCTCGGGTTCAGTTAGAGCCCAATGCCTCGCTCGGGTTCAGTTAGAGCCAACGCCTCGCACGTGTACGAGAGAAACGCGCATCGCTCGGCCCCCGACCTCCCACCGTAACCGGCAACTCCCCAAAATTTTCCTCCCCCTCGCTTCTACCATAGTTTTTTCTGTCATGGACGGCCCAAAGAATGTCATGCAGCTGCGTCTCCGGCCCGCCCAGGATGAAAAGCCCATTTTCTGTCATGATTTTTTGTCATGGAAGTAGGAGCCCACCACATCTATGATGATATCGGGTTTTGTCACAATTATCGTCATAGAAGTGTCATATGTATGACAGAAAAAAAATTTGGTTCGGCCCAAAATGTCACGGATGTGTCTTTTTTGTAGTGTTAAGCGCTGAGTCGGATCGGTTTTCGCGTGACTTATCTCGTAGGCTTGGGGTAGCTTCCGTTGAGGCGTCGGGCTTGCGCGACGGCAACTGAGGTGCTGCTGGGTCAGGCCCTCATGAGCTTCTTCCCTCTCCCCCGCGCTTCGCTTAATGCTCTACATCCTCAGGTCCCGGCCCTCGAGCGAGCTCAGCCGCTGCTGGTATGACAGGTCGTGATGCCGTGGGTCAAGGCCAGGGGGTGAGGGCTGGAGAGCCAGTAAGAGCCCGTGAGTCGCGATGCTCAGGCGCCTCCCTTTTAACGTGCAAGCGGGTCATGCCGAAGAGGAGGAGAACAAGGCTCATGATGCCACCATCGTTACTCCTGGAGCGGGTCCTGCATATCAACCACGTGGGGAAACAAGATCTGCCATCACGGTTGTCAGCTAACCATTGGTCGCTCCGAGGGAGTGATTGGGGCACTGAGAGCCTGGTGAGGTGGCGCCTCGCGGGGCTGCCACGGCCAGAGCTCGGCTGCTCAGATTTTTCCATGGCCGCGCTCCCTCACCGACGATGGCTCAAAGACCGTCGCCGCCACCACCGTACCCTCCGGCATCTCGCACCAGGCCGGCTCCATGCCAGATCGCGCCCATGCCGTCGTTGCGTCAGTCCAAGCCTGGACCGATGCCGCCTCCAGCTCCGCCTCGGCCCGGTTCCTGTCCCGCCAGGCCAAGGCCTCGGCGTCGTTTGGGTCCAGGCCGAGGTCTGAGTCATCCTGCCCTCCACCTCGCCCTGTTCGGCGACATCGGACCGGCTCCTACAGAACACGGCCCATTCGGCGGCCGCGGCCTCCGCCGCCGCCCTCGCCCACTCGATCGGCGACCTGAAGAATTAGGCATAATGAGCAAAAAAGAAGCAAGACTAGCCCGAAAAACCCAGGCACAAACAAGAAATGAAGCTTACCCCGTCAAGACCGGGACCGGGGCTGGCCTCCCGTTCCCGCTGTCGTGCTTCTTGTTGGCCGGCCTCCCGGCCACCACCGGGTTCGCGTGCGCTTCGGGCCCGGGGCCGCGGTGCAACGCTGTCTTTTCCATGCGGGTGGCTCAGTGCCGCCCCATGTGAGGACCCGGCTCCGCCCGCGTCGCCGCCTCCCCCGCCCAACGCCGCTACACCAACAACCGGTGTTAGCGTCTCCTGCAGCGCGACACAATCAACAATTCAAATGAAGAAAGAAAGATGCAAGACTTACCCGCGCGACGCCCAGCGCCGGCGTCGGACTCGGCCACCTCCTCCTCGCCAGGAGCCGCGGGCTCCTCTGGTGCCATCGGCACCACCTGCGATGGAGCCTGGGTGTAAGGATGCCGAATCACGTTCAGAAGAATCTCCCGCGTCGCGTCAGGACGGATCAGGAGATGCGCGACAGCAAAGTAAGAAGACTAGATACTAATCTGCGGTGCCGAGTTCGACTGGCTGTACGGCGCCTTGCCGAACCGCCAGTCCTCTCCAAGGTTGGCCTTGGAGATGTCGTTCACACCGCGTGCGACCTGCTTCGCGGATAGCCACATCGATCCCATGCCGTTGGGATCCTGCAGGCCCATCATTTCGCCGTTGAGGCAGGAGCGCCTCTGAAGCAGAAGGACCCGGTGAGTGATGAACGCGGCAAGGAGGTCGGTACCGGTGAGCCCCTCCTACGTCCTCATCACCGTCACCCGCTCGCAGAGATTGACGATCTCCTATGACAGGCGCCGGAGTGAGTAGCCCCAGTTCGTCTTCACCCGCGGCGGCGCAATGGCGAAGGGCGGAAGGTTGATGTGGTCTGCGCCATGGTTGCGGACGTAGAAGAAAGAGTTTTGCCACTTCTTGGCAGAATCCTCCAGCGGGATCTTGGGGAAATCCGCCCTTGACCGCTTTGAGATGATGGCGGCGCCGCAGTCGGCGAACTCCCCGGCCGACGGACCCTGCTGCTTCAAGGAGAAGAAGCGTGCCCAAAGGTCGATCGTGGGATGGACCCCCAGGTACCCCTCGCAGAGCGTGAGGAAGCCGGAAAGCTGAATGATGGCGCCGACTCCAAGATGGTGTGGCTGGAGACCGAAGAACTCCAAGAACGCGCTGAAGAAGGCGCTCACCGGCAGCCCAAATCCATGCTTGAAGTGCGTGAGGAAGACCACGCACTCCTGCTCCTCAGGCCGAGGACTCTGCTCACCGCGCGGCAGGCGAACACCGACGTCCATCTCCCGTGGCAGGCGCCGCCACGCCCGGAGCCGGGTGATGTCCTCGGCGGTGATGTTCGAGCCCATCCAGGAGCCTGACGGCAGCGACATGATCGGAAGAAGAGGAAGACGAAGATGGACGACGGAGGAAGCTCTGCTTCGAGCAGCGGGCGCCGCAGTGCGTTGGTTGCAAGGGGCAGGGTGAAAGCAAAGGGACAGGAGGGCGCGAGCGAGCATAATGTACGCCGCCCCTTGCCCCCCGCCAACTTATAGCCCCCGGTTCAAACCTGGGGGAGTGGGATCGTCTGCACGTGCCCGTTCTACTACCCCGTAATAAGTGCGCACGTACATGTACAGAAACTGCTCGGGGAAGTGCAACCGGCCCCCAGATGCCGCAATAAATCCGCACGCGTGGGCCGAGGGCATGCGGCGGCGGGTCCCAGCCCGTCACCTAGTCCCGTCACGCGCGTGGTCTGTCAGGCCCCTCCGGCTTCGGCCGCCACGTGGCGCCCGCGCAAGGCCTGAGGGATTGCCCCAAGATTCGACGGACTCCTCGGTTCCCGCCACGGCCGGGATGCCGCGGTCCGGTTTCCGAGAAAACCGGCACACAGTGGGTGTTGCCGGACCCGACGCTCATAGAATCCGCCTTGCTCAAGGGGGAAACTGCGAAGGCCCACTCATCCAAGGACGATAGACCTTCACAGCTTCGGGGACTACTGTCGGTGGGATGAACCCCGGGCAGGCAACGGAACCCGGATCCTCTTCAAAAATGGTGGGGTCCGCATCACCCCTCAAAATGGGCACGCGCCTGGCCGGGTCGCTCGACCCGGCAAGGCCCGCAGCCCGGCCAATCCCTCCGACCCGGCAAGGTACATCGACCCGGACTCAGCAACTAGCGCAAGGTGGCCGAACCCGTCACGACCAAGGCTTCCCCAACAAGCCGACCCCACCCGTGGCGTGCGCTGCAATCCAGCCATGGGTCAAGCTCCCATCCCATCCGGGCCCTACGATGGGACGACATTAATCACCGATGACCAAGACAACATTCTTTCCACCCATGCCTATGGTCAGCCGGAGCGTGGCAACAATGCCCCTTACCTACCCGCTGACCAGGGCTGGCGTGGCAACAGTGCTTCCGCCCTCACCGCTGAATACAGCAAGCGGCAGCCTGATAGAAAGCACTATACATGACTCGACTCGGCCACGCCCTGATGATCGACAAGATGGTGCACAGTTCCCCTAGGCACGCGGGGCCCGTGCCTAGGGGAACCCGGCAAACCACAAGCCCTCGAGCGGGACCCAGCCCGACATCTCGGACACCGACAATACGGACCCACCGATTCGGCATATTACCATTGTAACCCTGGGTGGGTTGATCTATAAACCCCCCCAGGAACCCACGCCTAAAGAGGCATGTAAGGTAAGGTAACGGAAGATACACAAGGCTGCCTGTGAGAAGCAGAAAGAACAAGCAAGCATAGGACTATCCACCAAGCCACAACACCAGAGAGAAGGAGCGGCCCAAGCCTTGGCCAACTTCCTTCCTCCTCATACAGCTTCAGGAGCCACATTGTACTATCGATCATCCAACTACACTCGGCAGGACTAGGGGTATTATCTCTTGGGAGAGCCCTGAACCTGGGTATGTCCGGCGTCCCGCGCCCGCTCATGCCAACCTCACCTCTGGAGCCCACCAGCGCCAGCCTCCTCCTCTCTTTAGCCATCCCTTGGCATCTGCCGTGCGCCCACCACAACACCCATTGTAGGAATATACAAGCCAAGTTCTATAATGAAAATTTTCCACTAGTAAATGAAAGTGACAACATATGAGACTCTCTATATGAAGAACATGGTACTACTTTGAAGCACAAGTGTGGAAAAAGAGATAGTAACATTGCCCCCTTTTTATTCTTTTTTTTGTTTTCCTTTTTTTGGGCCTTTCTTTTTTTTTCTTTTGGCCTTTCTTCTTTTTTTTATTTTTTTTCTTTGGCCTTTCTTTTTTTCTTTTGGCCTTTCTTTTTTTCTTTTTGGGGACAATGCTCTAATAATGATGATCATCACACTTTTATTGATTTACAACACATGAATTACAACTCAAAACTAGAACAAGATATGACTCTATATGAATGCCTCCGGCGGTGTACCGGGATGGGCAATGAATCAAGAGTGACATGTATGAAAAATTATGCAAACTGGCCATGCCACAAATACGATGTCAACTACATGATCATGCAATGGCAATATGAGAATAGTAATGCGTGTCATGATGATAAACGAAACGGTGAAAAGTTGCATGGCAATATATCTCGGAATGGCTATGGAAATGCCATAATAGGTAGGTATGGTGGCTGTTTTGAGGAAGATATAAGGGGGTTTATGTGTGATATAGCGTATCATATCACGGGTTTTGGATGCACCGGCAAAGTTTGCACCAACTCTCAAGGTGCAAAAGGGCAATGCACGGTACCGAAGAGGCTAGCAATGATGGAAAGGTAAAAGTGCGTATAATCCACGGACTCAACATTAGTAAAAAGAACTCATATACTTATTGCAAAAATTTAGAAGTCATCAAAAACCAAGCACTACGTGCATGCTCCTAGAGGGATAGATTGGTAGGAAAAGACAATCACTCGTCCCCGACCGCCACTCGTAAGGATGCACAATCCAAGGACACTTCATGTTTCAAATTTGTTACACACTTTAACCATACGTGCATGCTACGGGACTTGCTAACTTCAACACAAGCATTCTTTAAATTCATAATCACCCAACTAGCATGACTTTAATATCACTACCTCCATATCTCAAAACAATTATCAAGTATCAAATTGATCATAGCATCCAATTCACTTCCTATGATAGTTTTTATTATACCCAACTTGGATGCCTACCATTCTAGGACCAATTTTATAACCATAGCAAATACCATGCTGTTCTAAGAGACTCTCAAAATAATATAAGTTAAGCACGTGAGACTACCAATTTCTACAAAATTAAGCCACCGCTGTGCTCTAAAAGATATAAGTGGAGCACTAGAGCAAAAACTATCAAGCTCAAAAGATATAAGTGAAGCACATAGAGTATTCTAATAAATTTCAATCAAGTGGGCTTCTCCCAAAAGGTGTGTACAGCAAGGGTGATTGTGGAAAACTAAAAATCAAATACTAATATCATACAAGACGCTCCAAGCAAAACACATATCATGTGGCAAATAAAAATATAGCTCCAAGTAAAGTTACCAATGAACGAAGACGAAAGAGGGGATGCCTTCCAGGGGCATCCCCAAGCTTAGGCTTTTGGCTACTCTTAAATATCTTGGGGTGCCATGGTCATCCCCAAGCTTATGCTTTTGCCACTCCTTATTCCATAGTCCATCAAATCTTTACCCAAAACTTGAAAACTTCACAACACAAAACTCAACAGGAAATCTCATAAGCTCCGTTAGTGAAAGAAAACAAAACAACTACATAAGGTACTGTAATGAAATCATTCTTTAGTTATATTGGTGTTAAACCTACTGTATTTCAAGTTCTCTATGGTTCATACCACTTAATACTAGCCATAGATGCATCAAAATAAGCAAACAACACACGAAAAACAGAATTTGTCAAAAACAGAACAGTTTGTAGCAATCTGTAACTAACGCAAACTTCTGGAACTATAAAATCCTAACAAAATAGGAAGTACTGGACAATTTTTCTATTGATATACATCAAAAATAATCAACGCAAAAGCACGTTTCTGTGATTTAACAAAACTAATTTCGCGCGTGCAAAGTTTCTGTTTTTCAGCAGAATCAAATTAACTATCACCATAGGTTATCCTATAGGTTCTACTTGGCACAAACACTAATTAAAACATAAAAACACATCTAAACAGAAGGTAGATGCAAAATTTGTTACTAAACAGAAACAAAAACAAAAAACAGAAATAAAATTGGGTTGCCTCCCAACTAGCGCTATCGTTTAATGCCCCTAGCTAGGCATGAAAGCGAAGATAGATCTAGGTAGTTCCATAATAATAAGATAGATCTTGAAAACTCATCTCATATTCTCTATGTTCAGCAGCTAGTTTTCTTTGAGGCAAGCAAAAGTAATCAAAAGGGCTAAATTTAGCGGGAGAAAAGTCCCCAAGATCAATCATAGGAGGAACAGGTTCTTCCTTTGGCCCTTCATAATGCACAACTAATTCATCATTATAAGCATTCTTTTGGCAAAATTTCGTGAGCCTATACTCAAGAGAGTATCCTAGCTCATTATTTCGAAGAGCAAAATCATTATTAAGTTCGGAAATTCTATCAACTAGGACATTGGTAGGAACCTTTTTTCTAAGGTTTTCATTGAAAGCAACATAGTCCAAAGATTGAGAACGCCTAATTTCCTCTTGATTGAAGAGGATCGCCTCTATGGGAGGACGATCGGCGTCCACCCTATAGTGCGCAAAGATTTACTTGGCCTCTCTTATGATAAATCTAAACTCATGAGCCAAAAAGGTAGTAACAACGCGCTTAACAGAAGAATGCTCAATATTAGAAAATTCTAGGAAAATTCTTTGTATGCAAGGATGCATATGCATAAATTGTCTTTCAAGTTCGACTACAAGCATAGAGACCGCATCCACAAGACTACTAGTTCTATGAAGAATAGAACCACCCATAGAAGGTAAAGCACCGACATAAGTAAAGAAATCTTGAATAACACCTTTTCCAATAATGTTACCACCACCGATTCGAAACTTTTTAGTATGCAAGATAGGGGGTTCTTCAGCAGGAGCATCAAAATTTTCCATGTTATCATTATTATCCATATCAACGATAATCTCCCCAATTTCAGACATAACGACAAACAAAAGCGAGGAAGAAGAAAGCACGCGAAAGAGAAAGAGGTTGGGAAAGAGAGGGCGAATAAAACGGCAAGGGTGAAGTGGGGGAGAGGAAAACGAGAGGCAAATGGCAAATAATATAAATGCGAGGGATATGAGTTTGTGATGGGTACTTGGTATGTCTTGACTTGAGCGAAGACCTCCCCGGCAACGGCGCGAGAAATCCTTGTTGCTACATCTTGAGCTTGCGTTGGTTTTCCTTGAAGAGGAAAGGGTGATGCAGCAATAGTAGCGTAAGTATTTCCCTCAGTTTTTGAGAACCAAGGTATCAATCCAGTAGGAGGCTCCTCAAAAGTCCCACGCACCTACAAAACAAACAAAGAACTCACAACCAACGCAATAAACGGGTTGTCAATCCCTTCACGGCCACTTGCGAAAGTGAGATCTGATAGAGATAGTATGATAAGATAAATATATTTTTGGTATTTTATAATATAGATTGGAAAAGTAAAGATGCAAATAAAAGTAGATTGAAAGCTTATATGATAAGAGATAGACCCGGGGGGCATAGGTTTCACTAGTGGCTTCTCTCAAGATAGCATAAGTATTACAGTGGGTGAACAAATTACTATCGAGCAATTGATAGAAAAGCGAATAATTATGGGATTATCTAGGCATGATCATGTATATAGGCATCACGTCCGCGACAAGTAGACCGACTCCTGCCTGCATCTACCAGTATTACTCCACACATCGACCGCTATCCAGCATGCATCTAGAGTATTAAGTTCATAAAGAACAGAGTAACGCATTAAGAAAGATGACATGATGTAGAGGGATAAACTCATGCAATATGATATAAACCCCATCTTTTTATCCTCGATGGCAACAATACAATCCGTGCCTTGCTGCCCCTGTTGTCACTGGGAAAGGACACTGCAAGATTGAACCCAAAGCTAAGCTCTTCTCCCATTGCAAGAAAGATCAATCTAGTAGGCCAAACCAAACTAATAATTCGAAGAGACTTGCAAAGATAACTCAATCATACATAAAAGAATTCAGAGGAGTTCAAATATTTCTCATAGATAAACTTGATCATAAACTCACAATTCATCGGATCTCGACAAACACACTGCAAAAAGAGTTACATCGAATAGATCTCCAAGAAGATCGAGGATAACATGGTATTGAGATCCAAAAAGTGAGAAGAAGCCATCTAGCTAATAACTATGGACCCGACGGTCTGTGGTAAACTACTCACAACTCATCGGAGGGGCTATGGTGTTGATGTAGAAGCCCTCCGTGGTCGATTCCCCCTCCGACGGAGCGCCGGCAAAGGCTCCAAGATGGGATCTCGCGGAGACAAAAGGTTACGACGGTGGAAATAGGTTTTCGTTGGCTCCCTGGATGTTTTCGGGGTACGTGGGTATATATAGGAGGAAGAAGTAGGTCGGTGGCGGCCCGAGGGGCCCACGAGATAGGGGGGCGCGCCCTCCACCCTCCTGGCCCCCTCGGCTGCTTCTTCGCTTGCACTCCAAGTCCTCTAGATCACACTTCTTCCAAAAATTACGCTCCCGAAGGTTTCATTCCGTTAGGACTCTGTTTGATATTCCTTTTCTTTGAAATACTGAAATAGGCAAAAAACAGCAATACGGGCTGGGCCTTCGGTTAGTAGGTTAGTCCCAAAAATGATATAAATGTGTAAAATAAAGCCCATAAACTTCCAAAATGGGTAATATAATAGCATGGAACAATAAAAAATTATAGATACGTTGGAGATGTATCAGATCACAAGCACAAGATGATGATGGCCATATCATATCACTTATATTGATTGCATGTGATGTTTATCTTTTATGCATCTTATCTTGCTTTGATTGACGGTAGCATTATAAGATGATCTCTCACTAAATTTCAAGATAAAAAGTGTTCTCCCTGAGTATGCACCGTTGCCAATGTTCATCATGCCCAGACACCACGTGATGATCGGGTATGATAAGCTCTACGTCCATCTACAATGGGTGCAAGCCAGTTTTGCACACACAGAATACTCGGGTTAAACTTGATGAGCCTAGAATATGCAGATATGGCCTCGGAACACTGAGACCAAAAGGTCGAGCGTGAATCATATAGTAGATATGATCAACATAGTGATGTTCACCATTGAAAACTACTCCATATCACGTGATGATCGATTATGGTTTAGTTGATTTGGATCACGTGATCACTTAGATGATTAGAGGGATGTCTATCTAAGTGCGAGTTCTTAAGTAATATTATTAATTGAACTTGAATTTATCATGAACTTAGTACATGATAGTATTTTGCTTGTCTATTTTTGTTATAGATAGATGGCCCGTTCTGTTGATTTTTAATGCGTTCCTTGAGAAAGCAAAGTTGAAAGATGATGGTAGCAATTACACGGACTGGGTCCGTAACTTGAGGATTATCCTCATTGCTGCACAGAGGAATTACGTCCTGGAAGCACCGCTGGGTGCCAGGCCTGCTGCAGATGCAATTGACGACGTTAAGAACGTCTGGCAGAGCAAAGCTGGTGACTACTCGATAGTTTAGTGTGCCATGCTTTACAGCTTAGAACCGGGACTTGAACGACATTTTGAACGTCATGGAGCATATGAGATGTTCTAGGAGTTGAAGTTAATATTTCAAGCAAATGCCCGGATTGAGAGATATGAAGTCTCCAATAAGTTCTACAGCTGCAAGATGGAGGAGAATAGTTCTGTCGGTGAACATATACTTAAAATGTCTGGGTGTTGCAATCACTTGATTCAACTGGGAGTTAATCTTCCGGATGATAGTGTCATTGACAGAATTCTTCAATCACTGCCACCAAGCTACAAGAGCTTCGTGATGAACTATAATATGCAAGGGATGGACAAGACAATTCCCGAGCTCTTCGCAATGCTAAAGGTTGCGGAGGTAGAAATCAAGAAGGAGCATCAAGTGTTGATGGTCAACAAGACCACCAGTTTCAAGAAAAAGGGTAAAGGGAAGAAGAAGGGGAACATCAAGAAGAACGGCAAACAAATTGCTGCTCAATAGAAGAAACCCAAGTCTGGACCTAAGCCTGAGACTGAGTACTTCTACTGCAAGCAGACTGGTCACTAGAAGCGGAACTGCCCCAAGTATTTGGCGGATAAGAAGGATGGCAAGGTGAACAAAGGTATATTTGATATACATTTTATTGATGTGTACCTTACCAGAGCTTGCAGTAGCACCTGGGTATTTGATACTGGTTCTGTTGCTAATATTTGCAACTCGAAACAGGGACTACGGATTAAGCGGACACTGGCTAAGGACGAGGTGACGATGCGCGTGGGAAATGGTTCCATAGTCGATGTGATCGCCGTCAGCATGCTACCTCTACATCTATCTTCGGGATTAGTTTTAGAACTAAATAATTGTTACTTGGTGCGAGCGTTGAGCATGAACATTATATCTGGATCTTGTTTGATGCGAGACGGTTATTCATTTAAATCTGAGAATAATGGTTGTTCTATTTATATGAGTAATATCTTTTATGGTCATGCACCCTTAAAGAGTGGTATATTTTTGATGAATCTCGATAGTAGTGATACACATATCCATAATGTTGAAGCCAAAAGATGCAGAGTTGATAATGATAGTGCAGCTTATTTATGGCACTGTCGTTTGGGTCATATTGGTGTAAAGCGCATGAAGAAATTCCATACTAATGGACTTTTGGAATCACTTGATTGTGAATCACTTGGTACTTGTGAACCATGCCTCATGGGCAAGATGACTAAAACGCCATTCTCCGGAACTATGGAGCGAGCAACTGATTTGTTAGAGATCATACATACTGATATATGTGGTCCAATGAATGTTGAGGCTCGCGGCGGGTATCGTTATTTTCTCACCTTCACAGATGATTTTAGCAGATATGGGTATATCAACTTAATGAAACATAAGTCTGAAACACTTGAAAAGTTCAAAGAATTTCAGAGTGAAGTTGAAAATCATCGTAACAAGAAATTAAAGTTTCTACAATTTGATCATGGAGGAGAATATTTCAGTTATGAGTTTGGTCTACATTTGAAACAATGCGGAATAGTTTCGCAACTCACGCCACCCGGAACACCACAGTGTAATGGTGTGTCCGAACGTCGTAATCGTACTTTACTAGATATGGTGTGATCTATGATGTCTCTTATTGATTTACCGCTATCGTTTTAGGGTTATGCTTTAGAGACGGCTGCATTCATGTTAAATAGGGCACCATCAAAATCCATTGAGATGACACCTTATGAACTATGGTTTGGCAAGAAACCAAAATTGTCGTTTCTTAAAGTTTGGGGCTGCGATGCTTATGTGAAAAAGCTTCAACCTGATAAGCTCGAACCCAAATCGGAGAAATGTGTCTTCATAGGATACCCAAAGGAAACTGTTGGGTACACCTTCTATCACAGATCTGAAGGCAAGACATTCATTGCCAAGAATGGATCCTTTCTAGAGAAGGAGTTTCTCTCGAAAGAAGTGAGTGGGAGGAAAGTAGAACTTGATGAGGTAACTGTACCTGCTCCCTTATTGGAAAATAGTTCATCACAGAAACCGGTTCCTGTGACGACTACACCAATTAGTGAGGAAGCTAATGATATTGATCATGAAACTTCAGATCAAGTTACTACCAAACCTCGTAGGTCAACCAGAGTAAGATCCGCATCAGAGTGGTACGATGATCCTATTCTGGAGGTCATGTTACTTGACCATGGCGAACCTACGAACTATGAGGAAGCGATGATGAGCCTAGATTCCGCAAAATGGCTTGAGGCCATGAAATTTGAGATGGGATCCATGTATGAGAACAAAGTATGGACTTTGGTTGACTTCCCGATGATCGGCAAGCCATCGAGAATAAATGGATCTTCAAGAAGAAGACTGACGCTGATGGTAATATTACTATCTACAAAGCTCGACTTGTTGCAATAGGTTTTCGACAAGTTCAAGGGGTACGATGAGACGTTCTCACCCGTAGTGATGCTTAAGTCTGTCCGAATCATGTTAGCAATTGCCGCATTTTACGATTATGAAATTTGGCAAATGGATGTCAAAACTGCATTCCTGAATGGATTTCTGGAAGAAGAGTTGTATATAATGCAACCAGAAGGTTTTGTCGATCCAAAGGGTGCTAACAAAGTGTGCAAGCTCTAGCGATCCATTTATGGACTGGTGCAAGCCTCTCGGAGTTGGAATAAACGCTTTGATAGTGTGATCAAAGCATATGGTTTCATACAGACTTTTAGAGAAGCCTGTATTTACAAGAAAGTGAGTGGGAGCTCTGTAGCATTTCTAATATTATATGTGGACGACATATTATTGATTGGAAATGATATAGAATTTCTGGGGAGCATAAAAGGATACTTGAATAAAAGTTTTTCAATGAAAGACCTCGGTGAAGCTGCTTATATATTGGGCATCGAGATCTATAGAGGTAGATCAAGACGCTTAATTGGACTTTCACAAAGTACATACCTTGATAAAGTTTTGAAAAAGTTCAAAATGGATCAAGCAAAGAAAGGGTTCTTGCCTGTAATACAAGGTGTGAAATTGAGTCGGACTCAATGCCCGACCACTGCAGAAGATAGAGAGAAAATGAAAGATGTTCCCTATGCTTCAGCCATAGGCTCTATCATGTATGCAATGCTGTGTACCAGACCTGATGTGTGCCTTGCTATTAGTTTAGCAGGGAGGTACCAAAGTAATCCAGGAGTGGATCACTAGACAGCGGTCAAGAACATCCTGAAATACCTGAAAAGCACTAAGGATATGTTTCTCGTTTATGGAGGTGACAAAGAGTTAGTCGTAAATGGTTACGTCAATGCAAGCTTTGACACTGATCCGGACGATTCTAAATCACAAACTGGATACGTGTTTATATTGAACAGTGGATTTGTCAGTTGGTGCAGTTCTAAAACAAAGCGTCGTGGCGGGATCTACATGTGAAGCAGAGTACATAGCTGCTTCGGAAGCAGCAAATGAAGGAGTCTGGATGAAGGAGTTCATATCCGAGCTATGTGTCATACCTAGTGCATCGGGTCCAATGAAAATCTTTTGTGACAATACTGGTGCAATTGCCTTGGCAAAGGAATCTAGATTTCACAAAAGAACCAAGCACATCAAGAGACGCTTCAATTCCATCCGGGATCAAGTCCAGGTGGGAGACATAGAGATTTGGAAGATACATACGGATCTGAATGTTGCAAACCTATTGACTAAGCCTCTTCCACAAGCAAAACATGATCAGCACCAAGGCTCCATGGGTTTTAGAATCATTACTGTGTAATCTAGATTATTGACTCTAGTGCAAGTGGGAGACTGAAGGAAATATGCCCAAGAGGCAATAATAAAGCTATTATTTCTTTCCTCATATCATGATAAATGTTTGTTATTCATTCTAGAATTGTATTACCCGGAAACATAATACATGTGTGAATACATAGAGAAACACAGTGTCACTAGTATGCCTCTACTTGACTAGCTCGTGAATCAAAGATGGTTAAGTTTCCTAACCATAGGCATGAGTTGTCATTTGATTAACGGGATCACATCATTAGGATAATGATGTGATTGACTTGACCATTCCGTTAGCTTAGCACTTGATCGTTTAGTATGTTGCTATTGCTTTCTTCATGACTTATACATGTTCCTATGACTATGAGATTATGTAACTCTCGTTTACCGGAGGAACACTTTGTGTGATACCAAACATCACAACATAACTGGGTGATTATAAAGGTGCTCTACAGGTGTCTCCAAACGTACTTGTTGAGTTGACGTATTTCGAGATTAGGATTTGTCATTTCGATGGTATCTCTGGGCCCTCTCGGTAATGCACATCACTATAAGCCTTGCAAGCAATGTAGCTAATGAGTTAGTTACGGGATGATGCATTACATAATGAGTAAAGAGACTTGACGGTAACGAGATTGAACTAGGTATTGAGATACCGGTGATCGAATCTCGGGCAAGTAACATACCGATGACAAAGGGAACAACGTATGTTGTTATGCGGTTTGACCGATAAAGATCTTCGTAGAATATGTAGGAGCCAATATGAGCATCCAGGTTCCGCTATTGGTTATTGACTGGAGACGTGTCTTGGTCATGTCTACATAGTTCTCGAACCCGTAGGGTCCGCACGCTTAAAGTTCGATAACGGTTATATTATGAGTTTATGTGTTTTGATGTACCGAAAGTAGTTCGGAGCCCCAGATGTGATCACGGACATGATGAGGAATCTTGAAATGGTCAAGACATAAAGATCGATATATTGGACGACTATATTTGGACACCGAAATGGTTTTGGGTGAGATTGGGACAATACCGGAGCTCCGGGAGGTTATCGGAACCGCCCGGGATGTATATGGGCCTTAATGGGCTTTAGGGGAAAGGAGGGGAAAGGAGCAAGGGAGCCCCCCCCCCCCAAGCCCAATCCGAATTGGGAGGGGGGGCGCCCCCCTTTCCTTCCTCCCCCTTCCTCTTCCTTCCCTCTCCCTCTCCAAATAGGAAAAGGAGGAGTCCTCCTCCCGGTTGGAGTAGAACTCCCCTCCTGGGTGCGGCTCCTCCTCCTGGCCGCCCCCTCCTCCACTCTTTTATATACGGGGAGGGGGGCACCCCATAGACACAACAATTGATCCCTTGGATCTCTTAGCTGTGTGCGGTGCCCCCCTCCACCATAATCCACCTCGATAATATCGTAGTGGTGCTTAGGCGAAGCCCTGCGTCGGTAGAACATCATCATTGTCACCACGCCGTCATGCTGACGGAACTCTCCCTCAAAGCTCGATTGGATCGGAGTTCGAGGGACGTCATCGAGTTGAACGTGTGTAGAACTCGGAGGTGTCGTGCGTTTGGTACTTGATCGGTCGGATCGTGAAGACGTACGACTACATCAACTGTGTTGTGCTAACGCTTCGGCTTTTGGTCTACGAGGGTACGTGGACACACTCTCCCCTCTCGTTGCTATGCATCACCATGATCTTGCGTGTGCGTAGGAATTTTTTTGAAATTACTATGTTCCCCAACACAGCATGCATCCAGAGTATTAAGTTCATAAAGAACAGAGTAATGCATTAAGAAAGATGACATGATGTAGAGGGATAAACTCATGCAATATGATATAAACCCCATCTTTTTATCCTCGATGGCAACAATACAATACGTGCCTTGTTGCCCCTGCCGTCACTGGGAAAGGACACCGCAAGACTGAACCCAAAGCTAAGCACTTCTCCCATTGCAAGAAAGATCAATCTAGTAGGCCAAACCAAACTGATAACTTGCAAAGATAACTTAATCACACATAAAAGAATTTAGAGGAGATTCAAATATTTCTCATAGATAAACTTGATCATAAGCCCACAATTCATCGGATCTCGACAAACACACCACAAAAAGAGTTACATCGAATAGATCTCCAAGAAGATCAAGGAAAACTTTGTATTGAGATTCAAAGAGAGAGAAGAAGCCATCTAGCTAATAACTATGGACCCGAAGGTCTGTGGTAAACTACTCACAACTCATCGGAGAGGCCTTGGATATGATGTAGAGGCCCTCCATGGTTGATTCCCCCTCCGGCGGAGCGCCGGCGAAGGCTCTAAGATGGTATCTCGCGGATACAGAAGGTTACGGCGATGGAAATAGTTTTTCGTGGAGCTCCTTGATGTTTTCAGGGTACGTGGGTATATATAGGAATAAGAAGTAGGTTGGTGGATGCTCGAGGGGCCCACGAGGGTGGGGGCGCCCACCTGTAGGGGGTGCGCCGGCCACCCTCGTGGCCGCCTCCTGTATTGCTTGATGTCCACTCCAAGTCCCCTGGATTACGTTTGTTCCAAAAAGATCGCTCCCGAAGGTTTCATTTCGTTTGGACTCCGTTTGATATTCCTTTTCTTTGAAACACTGAAATAGGCAAAAAACAGCAATTCAGGTTGGGCCTCCGGTTAGTAGGTTAGTCCCAAATATGATATAAAAGTGTAAAGTAAAGCCCATAAACATCCAAAACGGGTAATATAATAGCATGGAACACAAATTATAGATACGTTGGAGACGTATCAATTAGCATGAATACTTCATAAAGTATATATACGTTGGAGACGTATCATAACCCAGGCGCACGTGTGTGCCGTGCTGGCACAAGCAAAGTAGCCCGACATGGGGCGACAAACATTGACACGCGGACCTATACGCACCCATCGCGCGTCTTTGCAACCCCTAGCCAGATGTCCCTCTCTGAGGCCCGATTGACACACGTCGAGTCGGGCGCACTAGCATGCCTGGCTAGTGCGAGCGAACCAGCCCACCGAGGGCCGAAGATGGTGATGTTTGGACCCACCTTGCCTGTTGTGTTGGTAAGTGCAAGAGAGGGCACATGCGGGCATGACACAAACTCACTACACAATGGTGGCCCTGACCATGCTCATGTCCCATGCATCGTGGACGTGCGAGGGAACATGACCAGGTGCGGGGCGACTGCTACTTGTGATAGGCATTGGATTCTCCCGAAGAGGAAGGGTGATGTAGTATAGTATCAGATAGTATTTCCCTCGGCTATGAACCAAGGTTTATCAAACCAGTAGGAGACACCAAGCAAACAAGATAAACAACACCTGCACACACAAAGCAAATACTTGCACCCGACACAGGCAAGAGGGTTGTCAATCCCCTCATACTCATTATTTGCAAGGATCAAATCTGATAGTGGTAGATAGATAATATAAAAAGGGAACTAAAAGATAATAAATTGTAGCAAGTATTCTAGGGTTTTAGTAAATATAAAGTGAATGGACCTGGGGGGGCATAGCTTTCACTAGAGGCATCTCTCTCATGAGCATAGTACGGTGGGTAGACAAATTACTATTGTGCAATTGATAGAATAGCACATAGTTATGATCATATTCATGGCATGATCAATATATAGGCATTGCGTCCAAGACAAGTAGACCATTAATCTTACTAAATCTACTACTATTACTATATCCCTTTGAAAGCAATTTTATCCCTTAATGGTTTTGGCAATTCATGTCAATATACATGTTGTTGGACTAATGTTTTCCTGAGGTAAATTTCAGGAAAAGTTCAACCTAGGCAAGTAGATGGATGAAGGTGTGGACCCCTAAGCTACAAAGGACAAGCATTGGCAGGAGCTTCAAGACTCTGCATTTTTGGTTAAGTGATCAAAGATCACATTGTGTCCATAGGAAAGTCGATACTATTCAAGGGGATGAGGTTTTGATCATGAGTCATTTGCTCAAGTGCTCAAAGATATTGCTCCAAAACAGCCAAACACCCTCATAATCCAATCTATCCAAAACACTAAAGTTATTCTTGGTGCCATGAAAACACTTACATCTGGATCCACCGAGATACATTAGGCAAAGCCACTGCCTAAACCCTAGAAACTCGGTTTCACCGAGATGACATTCAGTCCCACCGAAGTGTGCGTGCTAACTCCCTTAACCCATTGTGTTCATTTCAGAATTACCGAGTCAGACCGATCAGAATTACCAAGATGTGGAAAGTCTTATATCATCACTAACCGGTCCCACCAAGTGGATTCATCCGGTCTCACCGAAGTGTATGAAGTTCAAACCTTTTACACTAGTCGGTCCCACCGAGTTTTTCACCCGGTTCCACTAAGTTGTGCGTAAAGGTGTGTAGCAGCTAGATCTTTGGTGATGGCTATAAATACCCCACCAACACCACCTACTCTTAGAGAGAGAAACCAGGACACAACCACTACTTCCCATATCCATTTTTTGAGACAGAACCACCTACACTTGTGTTGAGATCAAGGGATTCCACTCCAACCATTTGATCCTTGATTTCTAGCCCCTAAAGTTGCTTTCCACTCCCATCATTCTCCCACCACCATGCCAAATTTCTGAGAAAGTGATCGATTGTTGAGAAGACTATCTTTTGAAGGACAAGTGTCGTGGGTTTAACACGGCAGATGCCCTAGTGAAAGGACTTAGGTGTGGAGCCATCACACTAGGTTAGCTTAAAGGGGTTGAGTGGGACAAAGGACACAAGGAGTTTACCCAGGTTCAGCCCCTCTTAACGAGGTAAAAGCCTACGTCCTGCTTCTAGTTGTATTGCTTGAGTTTCGATTACAAGGGAGCGAATATGCTTGCCCTAGTACTCGATTGCTTGTCTCTTGAGTTAAACCGCCGCCGGGTCACCCCTTTATATACAGGTTGGTGCCCGGCGGCTTACAGAGTCCCGCCCGGCTCACACAAACGTGACTGGCTCAGTTTTCTAACTAAACCAACCTTACAGAACAAGTCATCATATGGCGGTTCACATCTTCAGGCCTTGAGTCACCTCCGGGTCTTGGGCCTTCAAACTTCCTAGGCCTTCTCACCTTAAGCCAACAATGGTGTGACCCAGCTGAGGGAGTCCTGGATTAAGGGGTCCTCGGACAGCCGGACTATATACTTTGGTCGGACTGTTAGACTATGGAGATGCAAGATTGAAGACTTCGTCCCGTGTCCGGATGGGACTCTCCTTGGTGTGGAAGGCAAGCTTGGCAATTTAGATATGTAGATTGCCTTCTCTGTAACCGACTCTGTGTAACCCAAGCCCTCTCCAGTGTCTATATAAACCGGAGGGGTTTAGTCCGTAGGACAACAACAATAATAATCATAGGCTAGCTTCTAGGGTTAAGCCTCTACGATCTCGTGGTAGATCAACTCTTGTAATACTCATATCATCAAGATCAATCAAGCAGGAAGTAGGGTATTACCTCCATCGAGAGGGCCCGAACCTGGGTAAACATCGTGTCCCCCGCCTCCTATTACCATTAGCCTTAGACGCATAGTTAGGGACCCCCTACCCAAGATCCGCCGGTTTTGACACCGACATTGGTGCTTTCCTTGAGAGTTCCACTGTGTCGTCGTGATAAGGCTTGATGGCTCCTTCAATCATCTTCAATGGCGCGGTCCGGGGGGAGGTTTTACTTCCCGGACAGATCTTCGTATTCGGCGGCTTCGCACTACGGGCCAACTCGCTTGGCCACCTAGAGCAGATCGATAGCTACGCCCCTGGACATTAGGTCAGGTTTGGAAGGTTGAACTATACTGCCGATATCCGCGGAGACTTGATCTTCAACGGATTCAAGCCCAGGTTAGGTACGCCAAACAATCGCGACGAGCATGACTTAGATCTGCCATCAGACAGTGTTCGGGAGATCGCACCTGCAGCGGCCCCGGGAATCAATCCGGAGCAGATCGCGCCCTCCGAAGACGGGTGGATGGACCCTGCCACGGAGGCCGCACACTCATCGGCGTTGGAGCCGAACGCTGATCCCACCTCCGGTGAGGGTGGTGTCATCGGACCCTCGGACTCGTCTCGGGCTACAGGATCCAAACCGCGTACGTCCATGCCTATCGAATCTGATTGGGCACCGGTCATGGAGTTCACCTCCGCGGATATTTTTCAGCACTCGCCCTTGGGTGATGTGCTAAATTCATTAAGGTCTCTCTCCTTGTCAGGAGATCCCTGGCCGAACTATGTTCGGCTCGAGGGGGAAGCGGACGACGAAGAAATTCGTTCCCCACCCACCACCCACTTAATAGCCACTGTCGATGACTTAACCGACGTGCTTGACTTCAACTCCGAAGGCATCGACAGTATGGACGACGATGCAGGAGAAGAACAGGAACCACCGCCTATAGGGCGCTGGACAGCCACCTCATCATATGATATATATATGGTGGACACCCCCAAAGAAAACAATGGCGATGAGGCAATGGAAGACAATCCCTTGGCGAAGCAATCTAGGCACCGGCATCATAGGCGCCGCTCCAAGCCCCGCCATAGAAAAAATAGTGATACCAGCACAAGAGATACCAATCCGGATGGTGCCGAAGACGAAAACAATCCTGCCCAGCCAGGCTTCGAGCAGGCCGAGCAAGAGAATGGGCAAGCTAGCCCTAAGGAACAGGCAAAAGATGGAGAATCAGAGGATGATAATTACATGCCTCTCTCCGAAGACGAAGTGAGCCTTGGTGACGAAGAATTCATCGTGCCTGAGGATCCCGTCAAGCAGGAGCGCTTCAAGCGCCAGCTTATAGCCACTGCAAAGAGCCTGAAGAAAAAACAACAACAGCTTCAAGCTGATCAAGATCTGCTAAGTGATAGATGGACCGAGGTCCTGGCTGCCGAGGAATACGGACTCGAGCGCCCTACCAAAAGTTACCCAAAGTGCAGGTTGCTACCTCAACTCGAGGAGGAGGCGTTAAAGCCCACACTACGAGTGCATGATGTGGCTGACCGGCCACCCCGTAGCCGAGACAAAGCGGCGCACAAACCCGAAGTCTAGACCGCACCCCGTCGTCAATCAAACAATAACACGAAGGACCTGCGAGATGTATTGGAAAACAAAGCAGGACAGTCAAGATCGATCTACGGATCACGGGGGCGCACCACAACTCGTGACGATGACCGTCGCACCGGACACACTAAACAAAAGTCCGGCCGGGCCGAATACAACAGACCAGATTCATTTGAACTGCGTCGGGATGTTGCCCGGCATAGAGGCGCCGCACACCCCCTGTGCTTCACTGATGAAGTAATGGATCATGAATTCCCAGAAGGTTTAAACCCATGAACATTGAATCATATGATGGTACTACAAACCCCGCGGTATGGATAGAAGATTTCTTCCTCCATATTCACATGGCCCGCGAAGATGACATACACGCCATCAAGTACCTCCCACTAAAACTCAAGGGACCGGCTCGACATTGGCTAAATAGCTTGCCGGCAAACTCCATCGGGAGTTGGGATAATCTGGCAGACGCATTCCTTGACAAGTTCCAGGGCACTTATGTGCGACCATCGGATGCTGATGACTTAAGTCACATAACCCAACAGCCCGGAGAGTCAGCCATGAAATTTTGGACCCGGTTCCTAACTAAAAAGAACCAAATTGTCGACTGTCTGGATGCCAAAGCCCTAGCGGCCTTTAAGCATAACATCCGTGACGAGTGGCTTGCCCGACATCTCGGCCAAGAAAATCCAAAGTCCATGGCAGCCCTCACAACATTCATGACCCGCTTTTGTGCGGGCGAGGATAGCTGGTTGGCTCATAGCAACAACACATCAAGCAAGCCTGGCACATCAAAAGCCAGGGATAGCAACGACAAACCACGGCGGAACAAACACAAGCGTCGTAAAAACGGTGATAGTGCCAAAGACATGGCAGTTAATGCCGGATTCAGTGGCTCCAAGTCCGGTCAGCGGAAAAAACCATTCAACAAAAACAATTCAGGCCCATCCAGTTTGGACCGCATACTCGACCGTCCGTGCCAAATTCATGGCACCCCAGGAACACCAACCAATCATACCAACAGAGAATGCTGGGTCTTCAGACAAGCCGGAAGGTCAGGTGCCGAAAACAAGGGGAAGGGGTTCCAAAGTGACGGTGACAACGAAGAACCCCGATCATCGAACACAGGAGGACAGAAGAAATTCCCTCCTCAGGTGAAAACAATGAATATGATATACGCAACCCATATTCCCAAGCAGAAACGTAAACCAAGGGATGTCTATGCAATGGAGCCAGTCGCCCCAAAGCTCAATACATGGTCCTCTTGTCCGATCACTTTCGATCGCAAGGACCATCGTACCAGTATCCGTCATGGCGGTTCGACCACATTGGTCCTCGACCCCATCATTGACGGATTCCACCTTACACAAGTCCTCACGGACGGCAGTAGTAGCTTGAACCTGCTCTATCAGGATACAGTCCGCAAAATGGGCATCGACCCCTCAAGGATCAAGCCCACAAAAACCACCTTCAAGGGTGTCATACCAGGTGCAGAGGCCTATTGCACGGGCTCAATCACACTAAAAGTCGTCTTCAGATCTCCGGACAATTACCGTACCGAAGAGTTAGTCTTTGACATCGTCCCCTTTCACAGTGACTATCAGGCATTGCTCGGACGAACCACGTTCGCTCAGTTCAATGTTGTGCCACATTACGCCTACCGTACACTCAAGATGCCTAGTCCGCGCGGGGTCATCACGGTTAAGGGCAAGTCCCAGCTCCCGAACACGCCAAAGGAGTCCGAACTACTGCGCCGCAGGATAGCCCGGCTCGCCCGGAGCTTAACTAAAAGCACTCCGGCAAAAAGTTAAGACAAGCCACATACCGCGGCTCAACCGCTCGGTGGCGCAAAACCATTTCTTACATTTTCTTTGAAGGTTCACCTCTGCATAGGCCAGTACGTATGGCGTGAAGACAGTTCGAGCGCGTAAGAGAATCTCTAGATATTCCCCTCTACAATCATCCGACCACACTCCGGATCCGCATACACCTTCCTCCCGCCTGGTCTCAACAGGTTCCGTAGTCATATTTATTTTTTATCACATTACCTATACTCATACGCACTGACGTATTATTCAAATACAATATGTGAGTTTATATGATGCTTGTCTGCTGCTTTTTCTTATTAAAACTCTTTTGTCAAAAGGCAGCGGCATTTCGCGTTATGCCTCAATATGCCAAGGGGTTCTTTATACCCATAATATGGCAATAAAGTCCGAACACCTTCACGGCAGTTCGGCACCCCAAACTTATAGCATTATATGCATCAGCTCCAAATCATGTCTTGGGTCAATAGTTGGATTTGCCCGTCTCCTATGTTTTGGTACCTTACGTTCCGCTATATCGGCTAAGGTAGCACAGGGAGAACTACTGTGATTGTGTCCCGGTTCTTCCGGACGAGCACCTCAGTAGAGAAAGCCAAAAACTGACTGTCATGATGCAGCGAGAGCTGGTCAGCTGTTCGAGAGGTTGTAAAATCTTTAAGGATTTCTTCCGCATAATGCCATAATAATGCAGCGTGCGAGGGATCGGCTTTTCTTCCGATCAGGCACCTGTAAAGCCCCTTGTGCGGTCTTCCGAACACCAGGGGCTGCGCCTACCTTCCTTTTAAAACTCCTATGGCTAAGTGAGAGTGATAAAGCCCTATAGTCTGATTGCCTGGTTCGCTGTGTTGAACACCTCCTTCAAGGACCCAAAACTGGGATAAGGAGTGTTCAGGTATATCCCGAACACCCCCGTACTTACCACATGGGGGCAGAAGCCGACGACTGGCCAACTCTCAGGATTAGTATATAAAACGGCCGCACAGGAGGAAAAACTTTCAAACAACAAGCAATAAATGATAGAAATGATCTTGTTAAAATATTACAAAGGACAAACATGACCATATTCATGGAAAAATAATGTCCTTGGTGCATTGCTCCGCCGCAAGGCGGGCTCCTTTTATGACACCTTCATAATACAGCTCGGGCTTGCGGTGCTCCTTTCCCTCCAGCGGTCCCTTGGTCATCAGCTTTTCCGCATCCATCTTCCCCCAATGCACCTTCGCGCGGGCGAAGGCCATTCGCGCACCTTCTATGCAGACCGACCGCTTGATGACTTTGAGTCGAGGGCAGGCACTCACAATGCTCTTCACAAGCCCAAAGTAACTGCTTGGAATCAGCTCGGCGGGCCACAGCCGGATAATCAAATCCTTCATGGCTAGCTCAGCCGCCTTATGTAGTTCGACCAGCTGCTTCAGTTGATCGGAAAATGGCACCGGAAAATTCGGCCCCAGATACTGCATCCAGAAGAGCTTATCCACAGTATTCCTCTCTTCAGCTCGGTAGAATTGGGCGGCGTCAGATATGCTACGTGGCAGCTCTGCAAATACCCCTGGAGAAATCAGAATTTAAACTCTCAACTTGATTTTCTCCTTTCAAATACCCGCTTTGCATAGAAAAAGCCTTACCAGCCACAATATTCCTCGCCTCCTGGATTTCCTTCAGGGCACCTTGGGTTTCCCCCCGGGCATCACTTGCAGCTTGGTGAGCCTGGGAGAGTTCGGATTCTTTCCCTGCTAAACTCTGCTCCAAGGTCTCGCATTTCTTCACGGCCTCTTGAAGCTCTCGCTCAGCCTCAATAACTCTGGCCTCGTGCTTCTCATGGAGAGCCTACTCTACGGCTGCCTTCTTCTCGGCTTTGGCCACAGCCTTTTTAAGAGCCTCAATTTCGGCCATCACCCCTAGAGCACATCACAAAAATATTTTCATCATGCACACTTATTCATTTGTGCTAAATAAACAAGGTTTCTGCATACCTTGGTTAACCTCTAGCTGTTTCTTCACTTGGCCAAGTTCTCCTTCAGCCCGCTCCAGACTATGCCTCAGTCCAGATACTTCCGCAGCATGAGAGGCGGCAGTTGCCACAGACACCTGCTTATTAAAAAGAGTGATAGATGTCATCAAGTGAGTCTCCTGCAAACATAAATTTGATCCTCTGTCCGGTTCTTTCTTTCACCGAACAGTGTATCAGGGGCTGCTATCTATACTATGACACTCTTCCAAACCTCATAAAACATACCTCAAAACCTCTTACGAGGCTGATACAGGATTCATTCAGTCCACTCTCAGCGGGCTGAATCTTCTCAATCACCGCACCCATAAGGGCACGGTGTTCATCAACGATGGAGGCACCCTTCAGCGCCGCCAATAAAGCATCCGGGACCTCTGGTTGGACAGAAGTTGCAGGTGGAATAAACACACCTCCTCCAGCTGACAGAGGCCGCTTGCCTGACCCTGGGGCCTTATGGGTCTCCAGAATCGTGTCCGGCTGGGGGCCGGATTCAAGATAACCCCCGTCGTCGACGCACACGGGAGCCTTCTCTCCCGTGTGTCCGGACCCTAAAGTCTGGCCTCCTAGCGCCGCCTTTGTGATATTTTCCCCCCCTCTGTGGCCTGGGACCTTTTGGGATGAAACCTCGGTTTCATTCATATGTTTGGGGGAGGGGGCCTTTGGGGGTGTCCCGCTCTCCATTGCATCCGAACCCAGCAAATCCTCGGACTAGGATTGTTCGGTGCGGGACCTCGCTAGACTAAAAAAATCACGGCTCAGATTAAAATATCATGCCATGACAAGTCCGGACACATGAGCGTGTTCGGATTTTATACTCACAGTTCACCAGGGGTGGGCCCTGGGATCCCACTCCGGGCTGCTATCGGCGGCGGCGGTGGACTCCTCTTGAAGAGGACTTTTCCCCCTCTTAGGCGACTCGGCCTCCAAGGATATGGAGGCCATCCTTTTCTTTCTTCCCCCCACGAGGGATTCGTCTCCTTCCTCCTCCTCATACTCTTCGGAGGAAGAATGGGCATTGGAGTCTTCGGATCTTGTGTTCGAAGCGCCACGACGACGGAGGCTGCCCCTGGTCTTCTTGGCCTCCTTTTCGGCCTTCTTCTTCGATGCCTTGTAAGGCGCCGGGACCAGCATCTTCATCAGAAGTGGGCTGGCCGGTTCTTCTAGCAGCGGGGCCGGACAGTAGATCCGCCCCGCCTTCTTCGCCCAGCCCTAGGAAATTTGGGGGAAACACATCAACCATTTTCCTAAGGATATGCGAATAAAACGCATGAATTGTCAACAAACAATCACTTACCGGACTTGCGGGGTGGGACGGTTGGTACCCGCGGTCCTCGGCGGAGTCCGGCCACGATTTGTCAGACTTGAAAAGCACCTTCTAGATGTCCTTATGCGAGGAGACAAAGAGCTCTAGCAAGGTCTGGTGCTTGGCCGGGTCGAACTCCCATAAATTGCAAGCCCGGTGTTGACAAGGTAGAATCCGGCGAACTAACATAACCTGGACTACATTGACAAGCTTGGTGTTCTTGTCTTACATGTCTTGGATGCGTGTCTGGAGCTCCGATAGCATGTCAGACGAAGCCCAGTTTAGGCCCTTCTTGGGCCAGGACGTAAGTCGCAGGGGGGCGTCGGATCTGAACTCTGGAGTGGCGGCCCATTCCTTGTCACGCGGCTCAGTGATGTAAAACCACTGCTGCTGCCACTCCTTGACGTAATCATTGAAAGTACCTGTTGGCCATGTAACATTGGGCATCTTGTTCACCATGGCGCCTCCGCATTCGGCATGCTCGCCGCTCACTACTTTGGGCTTCACACTAAAAACCTTTAGCTATAAGCCGATATGCGGCGGGACACGGAGAAAGGCCTCGCGCACGACGATGAATGTCGAGATGTTGAGGAAGGAATTGGGGGATAGATCATGAAAATCAATCCTGTAATAATACATGATGCCGCGAACAAATGGGTGGAGGGGAAACCCTAGCCCGTGGACAAAATGAGGGAGGAATACCACCCTCTCGTGGGGTTCCGGGGTGGGGACAATTTGTCCTGCTGACGGAAGACGGTGGTCGATTCTCTTGTCGAATACTCCCCCCCCTCCCCCCCGGAGCTTTTTGATATCCTTCTCCCGGACGGTAGAGGCCATCCACTTGCCTCCTGCTCCGGATCCAGACATTTTCGGGAAGCCTTTTTGGGTGGAGAAGGCGAATGCCTGAGCGCTAGGGCTTGAGCAAGAAGGAATGGATGAGCAAAGGAAGAAGGCGTGGGTGAAAGAGGGAGTTCTTATCCCCTTATAAAGGCAGCAGAGATCCTGCGCCTCCCCACTTGCCCGTTAAAAACGCTTATTTCCCAAGCGCCATGATTGATGGCGCGGTTGGGTTACCCACACCTGTATTGATGAGAATCCCGTGATAAGGGGAACACGATCTCTGCTTTGATAAGATGTGCCAATAAAACCGCCTCGTGATATGTGCGGTGGCAGGTTGTGAAAACGGTTCGAATAAAGACCGGGCCATGGCGTGATGTCACGCTATAAAAAGTTGTCAGCAGATTAGATTTGTGGAATATTGTGCTCTCTACGGTGGTATATGGAATTGGTTTTGCAGAGCCGGACACGATTCTTGTGTTCAAAATCTTCTATGGAGTATTCGGAGAAGGAACCCGCCTGGCAATGTCGAAGACAATCTGCGCGCCAGACTCATCGTCATTGAAGCCTGGTTCAGGGGCTACTGAGGGAGTCCTGGATGAAGGGGTCCTCGGACAGCCGGACTATATACTTTGGCCGGACTGTTGGACTATGAAGATGCAAGATTGAAGACTTCGTCTCGTGTCCGGATGGGACTCTCCTTGGCGTGGAAGGCAAGCTTGGCAATTCGGATATGTAGATCTCCTTCTCTGTAACCGACTCTGTGTAACCCTAACCCCCTCCAGTGTCTATATAAACCGGAGGGGTTTAGTCCGTAGGACAACAACAATAATAATCATAGGCTAGCTTCTAGGGTTTAGCCTCTACGATCTCGTGGTAGATCAACTCTTGTAATACTCATATCATCAAGATCAATCAAGCGGGAAGTAGGGTATTACCTCCATCGAGAGGGCCCGAACCTGTGTAAACATCTTGTCCCCCGCCTCCTGTTACCATTAGCCTTAGACGCACAGTTCGGGACCCCCTACCCAAGATCCGCCGGTTTTTGACACCGACACCAGCCCCTCCTGGGAAGGTCATACCTCGGGGTTATATCCTCAACATTAGGCCCCAGATTGGTTTGAAGTTGTTCACATCAATCTCCACTATTTGACTTAGCAAAATTTTCCATTATCAATTCATTATCAATCCACTGTAACCCACCATGACGTCACATAGCAGAACCATTGTAACTCGTCATGACATCATGTGCATTAATTCTGCACAAGGCCCAGGATACCTCAACGGATCTTTATCTTAATGGACCTCTCGAAAATCGAGGCACCCGCATTGCTAGCATAATCATTTTACCCCCCTCAATTCTCGTGCATGCCATCATATCATTCCCTTATAAATAGTGATAGGGGGCCCTCGTCTTCACCTCTTACCCCTGCCTCTTGCTCTTCATCTCCTTCCTCGCGACGCTACTGTGACCCGAGCTCCGCCGCCGCCATCGAATCTTCTTCAACAGCTTCAATCCAGGCCGCTACATCAACCTAAACAAACCAGAGAACAGCGGCACACATCCGCAGTCCATCAGCATCCTCGGGTACCTATCTTCTTCTGCTTCAGATTCACATTAGGGTTTTCCAGCTCTTCAGTGTTCGTTGGAGTTCATCACACTTGTCGGCAGTTCGTCCGCTACATCGCCTTGTTGAACAAAAACATGATGCAAAAATCATGCTTTAATCATCTTAGTACCTTCTTGTTGACCATATATCCACTCCCTTCGGTGGAGATCCAATCCCCAATATAGTAGTTCTTCCATCGTATTTTAGGACTAGTATTTTTCTTCTTTTCTTGAACTGTCGTAGATCCCATATTATACAACTGATTTTGTGAAATCTGTTTGTCCAACACTTAGTGAAATTTTGCTCACTTCCAAGACCTTATAACCATTTGTCCGACCACTTGTTGTATGGGCAGCTCAAATGCAGATACATTATAACCCAGAAAAATACCAGCTGACTTATTCACGAAATACCCAAATCAGTTGTATTCGTCTAATGTTAATAACACCCAACTGTGCTTTTGTTGAATTGTCCATACTATTTCCTTTGTCATTGCAACCTGTCCGTATGTGAACCAGACCAGCATAGTATGTTTTCCTTCTTATAACCATCGGGCGGCTTATTATCTAAAATTTGACCCGCCATCACTCCTCTTTTAGGACTTTCACAATAAAATGACTAAAACAGTCACGTCATGCGATTGAGTCTCCTCCACTGTGATGGAACAAGCCCTGAACGAATATGTTAAAGTGGGCGTCTTGCCAGCCAAAGATGTCATTCACTGGCAGGCCCCGGGGATAGAAATAAGACATGATCCCAAGGACAACGAAGTCATGGTTTTTGCTGATCATTTGGACCGGGGTTTCTCACCACCCGGCTCAAATTTCTTCCACGATGTTCTAAATTTTTATCAGCTTCATCCACAAGATATTGGGCCCAATTCAGTCTCCAACATCTGCAACTTCCAAGTCTTTTGTGAAGTATACCTTCAAGAGGAGCCAACTGTTGACCTTTTCAGAGAATTTTATTATTTGAACCGCCAAACAGAAATGACTGACGGGCCTAGTCTTGAACTTGGCGGCATTTCTATCCAAAGATGAAAAGATGTCGTCTTCCCCGCGGCCAAACGTCCCAGCCATCCCAAAGACTAGAACCAGACATGGTTCTATTGCCAAGACACCTCTCCGACAGGTGATAACCCTCTGCCGGGTTTCCATGACTGCCGGCTCAGCCCAAGACATCCTCTTTCGGACCAGATCAGTGCCGCTGAACGGGCCAAATATGCCTCCACTTTTAGAAAAATAAGAGCTTTAGTGGCCAACGGCTTAACTGGAATCGATTTGGTCTGATGTTGGGTTGCTTGGAGGATCATGCCCTTGAGCCGCCGCCCTGGCTTAATGTGTGAGTATACTGGCGACACCAAAGATCCACAATGTCACTGCCAAATACGTATGGATGATAAAGAGATCAATGAGATGACCAAGATGCTACTCAATGAAAGCTTAGATGACTGTAGCAAGGCAAGGCTAAACCCATTTTGCAAGTTGAACCCGCCACCGGCTGCAAGTATTTCAAGCTCATTGTTATCTTATTCTTTCTTCTCATGTGTTGCCTTCTTACCATTACTTGCTTTCCTCAGACCGATGATACTTTTGGCACAAGAAACTTCAGGATAAGCCGGCCAAAAAGGCCAGGGCAAAGAACAAGGCTCCCAAGAAGCCTACCAAGAAGAAAACAGACACCTTAGAGTTGTTTGCTTTGAATGATGATGAGTCGGAGGTAGAACTTGACTCCCTTGGCTCCTTTTGTGTACATCTTATTGACACTGATTGCTATTAGGATGACACAGAGGCCAACCACGCTGATGGTGAAGAGGTAACTATCCTTTCCTCCGACTCAGAAACTCTGCCAAGATAGAAAGTTCGACAAGCGAGCCGGAAAGTAATGTTTTCTCACCCTTTAGCTTACTTGGATCCCAAGTTTATTTTGAAGAAACAACAACATGAAGTTTGTCGGATTTCAGGATCCAGCAACCCTTGAGAGGTTCAAACTCTGGGGTGCGTGCGGAGATCTCAACCTGCCCAGCCTGCCTACTCACTATCCTCCCTAGCCTAGCGCGTCGAGCTCACAGAGACACAAAGACATAGAGATTTATACTGGTTCGGGCCACCGTTGTGGTGTAATACCCTAATCCAGTGCGGTGTGGTGGATTGCCTCGAGGGGCTATGGATGAACTAGTACAAAGGATGAATAAGCCTCAGGAGGTGAGGTGTTCTTGAGCTGGTGTGGTGCTCTACTTGTTCTGGTTTTGGTCCTCTTGTCCGTCCTTCTATAGCGGTGGCTAAGTCCTATATATAGTGGCCTTGGTCCTCTTCCCAAATATGAGCGGGAAGGGATTCCACAATGGAGGGATTTGAAAGGGGACAAGTAGTACAGTCTATCCTGATAAAAGTAGTCTTCACCTGCGAAAAGCCTCTGGTCGTGACGCTGCGGTGGGCTCGGTGATGACCTCCATCCTCCCGTCCTAGCGGTCTTGGTCTTGTTGCACCAGAATGGAAACCTTTGGATAATTCCTCGGGACTCTGTGCCTGCGGCTTGCCTCCCTTGCACAAAAGAGGAAACCTGCGCTCTGGCGCCCGCCTGGCGCCCGCCTGGCCTTGGTCGTCATGGCTCACATCAGCTGAGTCTCATGAGGTAGCTGCATAGAACTCTCCGCCCCTCAGGAGCCCTCCTAAGGAGGCCAACTCCTTCAGGGGTCTTGGCGTCGTCCGCCTCATGAGGCTTGGCCCCTCGCGAGGGTCTTGCTGTGTTGGTGTTGAAGCTAGGTCGTACCAGGCCGTCAACGGAGCCACGTGGTGGGCCGCAGGCAGGCAGGACTAGATACCCCCAAGTCCAGGATGCCAACAAAGTTCGCTGCACAACCCGGAACAATGGCTATGGAAATCTTTCCTCCGGCTTACCCAACACACTAGTTCCTCAAAAACGCTGAAATGAGGTGCCACAGCATTCAACCTTATCTTTTCCAAATGCGGGTATTATTCGTCAACCGCTTAACCCTTTTGACTCAAATTATCAGGGAACCTCTCACTCCTCTTCCGGTGACTCAATTGGAACTCGGATTCCCTACTTCAAAGTCGCTCCTGGGTGAGAACATTAGATTTCTTTGCTTAACACTTTACCAACTAATACATTAACCTTCTTTTTGTGTCTTATTTTCAGTGGCATAGCCAAACCCAGCAAAACGTTGAAGGTAAATAAACCGGCCGAAGACCCAAGGTTGCTGAGCCGGAGAAATAGACCCTCTCTGAAGCCTCTCAACAAACTCCAGTGGCTCCTGCTGATGACCCGCCACCAGAAACTCGCGATGTCATGGTGGATCCAATGGGTGTTAACCCATCTAGCGCTAAGCCACCCAGTCCCATAAGACCTGCTAATGGAGCTCCTTCACAACAGGCTGCAAAGGATGTTATTATTACTGGCACTGGCTATACTGAGTCTGGGAGCCCCACCATTCTGGCCAAGCACTCTGCCAAAGAGGAGTTAATTCAAAAGAGCAAGGCCAAGTTTGATGTTGCAAATTATTCTCACTTAAGTGTCGGTGATTTATACTCCGGTTATCCGAACTAGCTACGCACTGGTCGTGATCTGGAAGCAGACTTAGTGAAGAAACTACGCCAGAAATACGAGGTATGCACATCTTCTTCTTTTACACATATAGTCATCCAGCCCCTAAGTCTTATCCATAGGAAAAGACACTTTTGAGTTTTGTTAAGACTTGTTCATATGTTTCTATAATCTTCAAAGTCGTACCCTCATGGGCCGGCTTATCTTGATAAAGCTTAGCCGGTTCATTTTCATTATTTGAAAGAAACTCCAAACCGTAGCCCTCAAGGAGTGGCTTATCTTGATAAAGATGATCAGGTTCAAAAAATACAAATGCATGAAAGGACTTCCGCACACATTAGCCCCCAAGTGTCAAGTACTTTGCTTGCAATGTGCTTGAGACTTGTCTATAGATTGTCTGGCAAATATGTTTATAACTTGTTTAACTCTTACTTGCAGGATGCTTTAAGTCAGGCTGAATCCCAGGTGGCCAATTTAAAGACCAGGCTTGAACAGCAAGAGGTTGAAACACACGAAGCTAACTCCAAGCTCAAGCTTAATCTTGAAGAGAGTGAGAAGCTGAAAAGTGGATTCTCCATAGAAAGAACCGCCTGGGTGTAACACCCCGGATGTAATTTTCCATCTTTGTAACTCCAACTCTTGCCATTTTCAGCTATGTGATATGATATTCCCTCTGTGGTTGGGTTTTGTCTTTTGTTTTGCATTTTATTCATGTCATGCATATCATATCATGCCATCATGTGCATCTCATTTGCATACGTGTTCGTCTAATGCATCCGAGCATTTTCCTCGTTGTCCGTTTCGCAATCCGACACTCCCACGTGCACCGGCGCACCCTCTTGTCTATTTTCGTGTGCGGGTGTTGAACGTTCTCGGAATGGACCGAGCCTTGCCAAGTGGCCCTGGTATAGCACCGGTAGACCACCTGCCAAGTTTCGGGTCATTTGGAGCTCGTTTGATACTCCAACGGTTATCCGCATATCCGCAAAGGCCTCTTTTGTGTTGCAGCCCAACACCCCTCCAAAACATCCCAATAACCCATCTAAGTCACTTCCATGCTCTCCGTCGTCGGATCACGATCGTGTGGGCGAAAACTACACCTCATTTGGACACTCCTAGCTCCCTCTACCTATAAATATGTGCACTCCCCCGAATTTCCGGATCCCCAAACCCTAGCCCGCTCCCTCTCCGCCACCAGACACGTCCGGGCGGAGCCGGACACATCCGCCCCGCTGCCCGCGTCCAATCCGAGCTCGCCACGTGGCACCCTCCGCCGCCCCC
>NC_057810.1:284938755-284948120 GCF_018294505.1 Triticum aestivum | reverse complement strand
GGTCACCTCGGAGGCCGCCGTCGCTGCCAACGCCATCTCCGGCGCCCCCTCGCCGGAGGACGCCAGATCCGGCCGACCCTGCTCCTCTCCGGCCGTCCTCCTCCCCTCCGGCTCCAACTCCGGCCGGCGAACCTTCAACCGCGCGCCCCGGATCAGATCTGCCCAGGGTTGATTTTTCTTCTCCCCGATTTTCGTCTGTCGTAACCTGTCATAATTTTTGTCGCATGTTCATCACCCCACAACTTTGCACCCGTGGCTCCATTTTGGGTGTGTAGCATACCGATTTGTTCGTCTCGAAGAGTACATCATTTCATCTCATTGCATCATTTACATTTGAGCTCATCTTATTGCCCGAAATGCTGTTGGGAGAGTGCTCCATAATGTTAGTTTCAGATTCTTATCAGAACGAGCTCTTTTGTCATTTTTGCCATGATTGATGTGTGCATCCTATGGACTTGATCCCTAAATGTGTTTTGAACTAGGCTATGTCTTCTTTATAGAGGTGATTACCACGTATTTTTGTGATCAATTTGGTGACTAGCACAAGCATGCAAACTAGGCTTCGTGATATTGCTGATTTTAGTTCCTGTTCTGTTGTTATTTTGATGCTATGTAAACATGTTGCTACAGAGAGATCCATGCATATTTTGAGATACTTCAGTAAGGATGTTTTGAACATATGGTTATGCTCTATCCATCCATGGTCCTGGTTGCAATTATGGAGTAGTCTAGCATGTCATTTTCGTGCTCTACTTTTGCTTCAAAATGTTTCCTGGCAGATTGTTTACATGTTATTCAATTTGGCCAAGGTTGTTGTAGTTGATCCGTGTATGATATGATGTTGTTCTTGGCATGTATAACTTCTATGACATGTCTTCTTGATGTATGTATGCTTAGTTTATCATGAGATGCTCTGTAGTGAGTGCATCGAGCTCGCGAAGGTGCCTTTGTAAATCTGTCAATGCCATGCCCTGTTTGTTGAATCTGTTAATGAAACTTGCTATGTTCACATGGGTGCCATCATATTCTCTGGTCCTTTTTAGCTTATGGTCAGTAAGGGACTTTTGATCTATGCTTTGAGTAGATTCATGCCATGCCTTGTTTGCTATTATAAGTTCTTGTAGCATGTTGATAACCTGCTCTGAACATTGCTTCGTGATGCTGTTTATGCCATGTCCAACCTGATATTTTTTGCACTTTCACCATGCTTGTTTGAACCTGTTATGATGTGTTTTAGCCGTAACTCAGTGTTCCTCTTTTGTTAAGCATCTACTGTAGATCACTGCCATATGTTTTGTTTTTATGTTGGGGTGCTGTAGCATAGTTTGTTGTTGCATGCTAAGTAGCATCGTGCTGTTAATCGCAGCTTTGTGCCATTCTTGTTTTGCTTGCCATTTGCAAACCGTGCATCCGTTTCCGATGATCCTTATATCGATTTCAACCGAAATCGTCTCATCTTTCCAGCGGCATACTTGGTTTGCCAAGTTGATGCCTTGTTCATCCTTTTTTTCCTCCCGAAGCATGCATACGCATAGCATATCACATCATGCATATCATGACATGTATTGCATCATGTTGCTTGTGCATTGCACCGTGATTTATTGTGGTTCCTTTGCTTGTGTTCTTGCTTTGGGTAGAGCAGGGAGACGAGTACGTGCATGAGGAACCTGTTGAGTACGATTATGAGGATCAAGCCTTCGACAACTCTGAGAACCTTGCAGGCAAGATGACCATACCTTCGATATCACTTCTGTCTTTGCTTGCTAGTACTCGCTCTATCGCTATGTTAGCTCTACCTGCCTTTGTTTACCATGCCTCCCTATTGCCATGTCAAACCTCTAACCAACCTGTCCTAGCAAGCGTTGTTTGGCTATGTCACCGCTTTTGCTCAGCCCCTCTTATAGCATTGTTAGTTGCAGGTGAAGATGAAGTTTGTTCCTGGTCGGAACATGGATATTTTGGGATATCACAATATCTCCTGTTTAGATTAATGCACCTTATATACTTGGTAAAGGGTGCAAGGCTCGGCCTTATGCCTGGTGACTTGTTCCACTCTTGCCACCCTAGTTTCCGTCATACCGGTGTTATGTTCCTTGATTTTGCATTCCTTACACGGTTGGGTGATTTATGGGACCCCCTTGATAGTTCGCTTTGAATAAAACTCCTCCAGCAAGGCCCAACCTTGGTTTTACCATTTTCCACCTAAGCCCTTTTCCCTTGGGTTTTCGCGAGCCCAAGGGTCATCTTTATTTTAACCCCCCCAGGCCAGTGCTCCTTCGAGTGTTGGTCCGAACTAGAGCCACTTGCAGCTCCACCTCGGGGAAACTTGAGGGCTGGTTCTAGTTGTACGTAGTGTTCATCTGGTGTGCCCTGAGAACGAGATATGTGCAGCTCCTATCGGGATTTGTCGGTGCATCGGGCAGTCTTGCTGGTCTTGTTTTACCATTGTCGAAATGTTTTGCGAACCGGGATTCCGAGACTGATCGGGTCTTCCCGGGAGAAGGTATATCCTTCGTTGACCGTGAGAGCTTATGATGGGCTAAGTTGGGACACCCCTGCAGGGTATATAATCTTTCGAAAGCCGTGCCCGCGGTTATGAGGCAGATGGGAATTTGTTAATGTCCGGTTGTAGATAACTTGACACTTGACTTCATTAAAATGCATCAACTGTGTGTAGCCGTGATGGTCTCTTCTCGGCGGAGTCCGGGAAGTGAACACGGTTTGAGTTATGCTTGACGTAAGTAGTTTCAGGATCACTTCTTGATCGCTTCTAGCTTCTCGACCGATGCGTTGCTTCTCTTCTCGCTCTCACTTGCGTATGTTAGCCACCATATATGCTTAGTGCTTGCCGCAGCTCCACCATATTACCCCCTTTGCCTACCTATGAGCTTAAATAGTCTTGATCTCGCGGGTGTGAGATTGCTGAGTCCCCGTGGCTCACAGATTCTACCAAAACAGATGCAGGTGCCGAGGATACCAGCGCAGATGGCGCAACTGAGCTGAAGTGGGAATTTGATGAGGCCTTGGTCGTTACTATGTATCGTTTCCAGATGATCAGTAGTGGAGCCCAGTCGGGGCGATCGGGATCTAGTATTTGGGGTTGTCTTCTTTTCATTTGAACTTGACCGTAGCCGGTCTATGAGTGTTTTTTGAATGATGTATGATCTTAAATTATGTATTGTGTGAAGTGGCGATTGTAAGCCAACTCTCTTTATCCCATTCTTGTTCATTACATGGGATTGTGTGAAGATGACCCTTCTTGCGACAAAACCACCATGCGGTTATGCCTCTAAGTCATGCTTCGACACGTGGGAGATATAGCCGCATCGTGGGTGTTACAAGTTGGTAATCAGAGCCATCCCCGACTTAGGAGCCCCCTGCTTGATTGTTTGCTGGTGATGTTGAGTCTAGAACAAAAATGTTTTGAGTCTTAGGATTATATATATCGGAGAGTAGGATTCTTTTTACTCCTCAGTCCCTTCGTCGCTCTGGTGAGGTCTCCTGACGTAGATGTTTTGACTTTCCTCTCCTCAAATTTCACTAAAAAAAATTTAGGATCACGTGGGTATCTTGGAATCGTTCCGATGGTTTTGTGATGAGAACATTGTTCTTGGTGCCTCCTGACATTTAGGGGTTGTGGCAGTGTCCCAGGGAGTTGAGCTCCGAGGTGTTGTTGTCACAATTTTATCGTTGCAGTTCTGGAATACCTGAGTTTTGCCGACATCGAAAATCTCTTTTATGCAGTTGTTGGTGAGATAACCTCGACGTCACCCAGTACTGGGGAGTTCGGGAGTATTGCCATAACTCGTATAATGGATGCTTTTCAAAGGTTGAGGTACACAATTTCCGAAGGTTTCTTGGTTATGTGTTGACGGATGGATACAGCAGGATGTAGGGATTGTTAGTTTGGGTGAGATATATTGCTTCCCCTGTATCCCCAACACCTGATTGCATAACCAGAAAGTTTTGGGAGTTTATAGGTGGGATTCAAGTAGCTCTAGCATTTCTTCCCGCAGATATTTGGTTTGTGATTGGGTAATCCTTACCACTTATTTGTTCTAGTTGCACCTTGTTTATTTCATTCATCAATCTCTTATCAAGTGGCTTCTCACCTTAATGGATGTGTGATGTTTGCTTTGGAATTCATTCGTTCATCCTTGTTCGAATGTTTATTGTGAATACTATATGTTGCAATTTCTATCCGTTGATTCAACTTGTCTATCTGTCTATCAAGATGCTAACGGATGTCACCCTCTTAGGATGGCTCCGCCAACGCGTCAGAATCTGGAACGCAATGATGGGAGTCAGGCAAACCCTCCACCTCCACCTCCGCCTCCGGAGGCATGGCAACCTTTGATGGCAGCCACAAACGCCC
The DNA here is from genome assembly GCF_018294505.1 of Triticum aestivum. Taxonomy (NCBI): domain Eukaryota; kingdom Viridiplantae; phylum Streptophyta; class Magnoliopsida; order Poales; family Poaceae; genus Triticum; species Triticum aestivum. Next base: position 284,943,745 of record NC_057810.1, on the reverse strand, counting down.
ATGCCCAGATGATGATCCAGCTCATGCAAGAGCGCAACCAAGGCCAAGGCAACCAAGGGAATCAAGGTCAAGGGCAGTTCAATCATCAGCCTCAGTTTCCTACCCTCAACCAATTCCTTGCAAATCAGCCGAAGTCTTTCAGCTACTGTGTCGAGGCCACAGACGCCGATGATTGGCTCGTGGATATCAACAAGCATTTTGAATGCAGCAATGTCAGGCCTGAGGACTATGTCAAGTTCGCCTATTTTCAGCTCAAGGATCAAGCAGCTGATTGGTTCCAGCGATACAAGGATTCCAGAGGTGGTCGAGTGATTACTTGGACTGATTTCTGTCGGGACTTTAAAGCTCACCATATTCCTACCAGTGTTGTTGAGAGCAAGCGAGAGGAGTTCCGCAATCTCAAACAAGGCAACATGTCAGTGTACGAATACAACAAGCAGTTTCAGAAACTTGCTCGCTTCGCTAAGCAAGATGTTCCTGATGAGAAAAGTATGATCTATCAATTCAGAGGTGGCCTTAGAGAGGATCTGCAGTTAACTCTCGTTCTTGTTGAGCCTACTCAGTTTGATCAATTCTACAATATGGCACTCAAGCAAGAAGGTGCTCAGCTCAAGTGTGAGGCTTCTAAGAAGAGAATCAGGGATGCAGTGCAATCTTCTTCTTCCTCACAAGTGGCAGCTAAGCAGCAGAAGTTCTACCTTCCTCCTCCTCCGTTTTGTCAGCCTTACCAACAGAAGAACTCAGATGCTCGTGGATCTTCCCACCCACCCAACCCAGGCTATCAGAACAAGTCTCAGTCTCAAGCTCCAAGGTCAAATGCTCCTTATCATCGTCCGCTCTCAGAAGTGACTTGCAACAAGTGCCAGCAGAAAGGTCACTACGCGAACAAATTCTTCAATCAAAGGCGCCTTCCTCCTCCTCCTCCTGTGAGATCTTCAAGCAATGCAGTGGTCAAGCATAATCCAAAGCATGCAAAGGTGAACATGATGAATGCAGCTCAGGCAGAGGATTCTTCAGATGTGATCATGGGTAATCTTCCTGTTAATGATATTCCTGAAAAGTCTTATTTGATACTGGTGCATCGCTTTCTTTCATTTCAAGACCTTTTGTTGCCAAGCATGAGTTTGTGACAGAAAAGATTCCTATCCCGTTGAAGATTGTGTCCCCTGGTAAGCAGATGACTTCTAATAATTGCGTCCCGGATGTTTCTATCAAGATGGGCGACTATAAATTTTTGTCTTCTCCAGTTGTTCTTGGCGACTCCGATATTGATCTAATTCTTGGGATGGACTGGCTTTCTAAGCACAAGGCCCAACTTGATTGTGCTGCCAGGCAGATTCAATTGACACACCCTTCTGAGGATGTTATCATCTATGCTGCTCGCGATGACACCATTCGGTTGTTTTCTCTCAATGAGAAGGGCGAGTTGGATGCTATTTCTCAAATTCCAGTCGTTTGTGAGTACCAAGATGTCTTTCCAGAAGAGCTTCCGGGTATGCCTCCTCATCGGCCAGTCGAATTCGTTATTGATCTTGAGCCTGGAACTGAACCTGTTTGCAAGCGTCCTTACAAGCTTGGACCCAAGGAGCTGAAGGAATTGAAGAAGCAGCTCGATGAACAAGAGCGTCTGGGTTTGATCAGACCGAGTTCTTCCCCATGGGGTTGTGGAGTTCTTTTTGTCCCGAAGAAGGATGGCACGAACCAACTTTGCGTCGATTACCGTCCATTGAACAAGAAGACAATCAAGAACAAGTATCCACTTCCCAACATCAATGAGCTTTTCGAGCAACTCAAAGGTGCTAAAGTATTCTCCAAGCTTGACCTTCATATGGGTTATCATCAGATTCGCATTCGTGAACAAGATATTCCCAAGACAGCATTCAGAACAAGCTATGGTTCTTATGAATATACTGTCATGTATTTCGGCCTTGTCAATGCTCCTCCAATATTCTCTCGCATGATGAACTTTATCTTCAACCCCTACACCAATGAATTCGTTCTGGTGTATCTCGATGATATCTTGGTCTTCTCCAAGAATAAGCAGGATCATGCCAAACACGTGCGATTGGTGCTCGACAAGCTCAGAGAGCATCAATTCTATGCAAAGTTTTCCAAATGTGAGTTCTGGCTTGATGAAGTTCTTTATCTTGGTCACATCATCTCCGCCAAGGGAATTGTTGTTAATCCAACGAAGGTGTCTCCAGTTGTGAATTGGGAACCTCCTCAGAATGTCAAGCAGCTCCGCAGTTTTCTTGGTCTTGCAAGCTATTGCCGAAGATTCGTTGAGAACTTCTCTAAGATTGCAAAGCCTCTTTCCAACCTCCTCCAGAAGCATGTCAATTATGTCTGGACGCCTGAGTGTGACGTGGCTTTCAACACCCTCAAAGTGAAGCTAGTCACAACTCCTGTCTTGACTCCTCCTGATGAATCCAAGCCATTCGAAGTATTCTGTGATGCTTCCCTTCAAGGTCTCGGCGTTGTGTTGATGCAAGAGAAAAAAGTTGTGGCCTATACCTCTTGTCAGTTGAAGCCCAACGAAAAGAACTACCCCACTCACGATCTTGAGTTGGCGGCAGTTGTCCATGCATTGATAACATGGAGACATCTCTTATTGGGAAGGCAAGTGGACATTTTCACCGATCACAAGAGCCTCAAGTATATCTTCACTCAACCAAACCTTAACCTCAGGCAAACTCGATGGGTCGAAATGATTCAAGAGTACAATCCGAGTATTGAATATACTCCTGGCAAGGCGAATGTGATTGCAGATGCTCTGAGCAGAAAGGCTTATTGCAACAGTCTAATTCTCAAGCCGTTTCAACCGGATCTTTGTGAGGCTTTCCGCAAGCTGAATCTTCAAGTTGTTCCTCAAGGGTTTCTTGCCAACCTCATAGTCTCTCCTACTTTGGAAGATCAAATTCGTGAGGCACAACTCCTGGATACCATGGTTAAGAAGGTGAAACGTGGTATTGACAAGGGCATTCCCAAATACAAGTGCTATCACTTGGATGACAAAGATACTCTTTTCTTCGAGGATCGAATTGTGGTTCCAAAAGGTGATTTGAGAAAAGTCATCATGAATGAGGCACACAATTCCCTCCTATCCATTCATCCTGGAAGTACAAAGATGTACCATGACCTCAAGCAGTCATATTGGTGGACTCGAATGAAGCGAGAGATTGCTCAATTCGTGAATGAATGTGATGTCTGCAGAAGAGTGAAAGCAGAACACCAAAGACCAGCTAGTCTCCTTCAACCTCTTGCTATTCCGGAATGGAAGTTTTACCATATCGAGATGGACTTCGTGACTGGTTTTCCTAAGTCCAAGCGTGGAAATGATGCTATCTTCGTTGTCATTGACAAGCTTACCAAAGTGGCTCATTTTCTCCCTATCAAAGAATCTATCACAGCAGCTCAGCTGGCAGAGCTATACACTTCCAGAATTGTCTCCTTGCACGACATTCCACAATTGATATCTTCAGATCATGGAAGCATCTTCACTTCTAAGTTCTGGGACTCCTTTCAGACGGCCATGGGCACCAACATTCGTTTCAGCACAACTTTCCATCCTCAAACAAGTGGCCAAGTCGAGCGAGTCAATCAAATCCTTGAAGATATGCTCAGGGCTTGTGTCATTTCCTTTGGCATGAAGTGGGAAGATTGTCTTCCATATGCCGAGTTCTCCTACAAGAACAGCTTCCAAGCGAGTTCGGGCAAGGCCCCATTCGAAATTCTCTATGGCAGAAAGTGTCGTACTCCTCTAAATTGGTCTGAGATAGGTGAACGCCAACTTCTTGGCAATGACTTGATCACAAAAGCCGAAGAAATGTGCAAAGTCATTCATGAGAATCTCAAAGTTGCGCAATCGCGACAGAAGAGCTATTATATGATAGCAAGCACCGTGACTTGGCTTTTGAAATCGGAGACCATGTCTACCTCCGCGTCTCTCCAATGAAAGGCACTCGTCGCTTCGGTATCAAAGGGAAGCTTGCCCCTAGATACGTGGGTCCTTTCAAGATCATTGGCAAAAGAGGCGACCTCGCATATCAACTTGAGCTTCCATCCAACTTTGCAAACGTGCACGATGTGTTTCACGTGTCATAGCTTTGCAAGTGCTTGAAGACTCCTGAGCGCACTATCAACTTCGAAGAGATCGACCTCCAAGAAGATCTCTCTTATCATGAGCACCCCGTTGCTATTCTCGAAGAAACCGAGCGCAAGACTCGCAACAAGTCAATCAAATTCCTGAAAGTGAAGTGGTCACACCATTCCGACCGAGAAGCCACCTGGGAGCGCGAGGATCACCTCCGTTCCGAATATCCGGAGTTCTTTCAGTCCTAGATCTCGGGACGAGATCCTCTTGTAGTGGTGGAGTGTTGTAACACCCCGGATGTAATTTTCCATCTTTGTAACTCCAACTCTTGCCATTTTCGGCTATGTGATATGATATTCCCTCCGTGGTTGGGTTTTGTCTTTTGTTTTGCATTTTATTCATGTCATGCATATCATATCATGCCATCATGTGCATCTCATTTGCATACGTGTTCGTCTCATGCATCCGAGCATTTTCCTCGTTGTCCGTTTCGCAATCCGACACTCCCACGTGCACCGGCGCACCCCTCTTGTCTATTTTCGTGTGCGGGTGTTGAACGTTCTCGGAATGGACCGAGCCTTGCCAAGTGTCCCTGGTATAGCACCAGTAGACCACCTGTCAAGTTTCGGGCCATTTGGAGCTCGTTTGATACTCCAACGGTTATCCGCATATCCGCAAAGGCCTCTTTTGTGTTGCAGCCCAACACCCCTCCAAACCAGCCCAATAACCCATCTAAGTCACTTCCATGCTCTCCCTCGTCGGATCACGATCTTGTGGGCAAAAACTACACCTCATTTGGACACTCCTAGCTCCCTCTACCTATAAATATGTGCACTCCCCCGAATTTCCGGATCCCCAAACCCTAGCCCGCTCCCTCTCCGACGCCGGACACGTCCA
>NC_057810.1:284936151-284938350 GCF_018294505.1 Triticum aestivum | reverse complement strand
GGTCGCCTCGGAGGCCGTCGCCGCCGCCAACGCCATCTCCGGCGCCCCCTCGCCGGAGGACGCCAGATCCGGCCGGCCCTGCTCCTCTCCGGTCGTCCTCCTCCCCTCCGGCTCCAACTCCGGCCGGCGAACCTCGAACCGAGCGCCCCGGATCAGATCTGCCCAGGGTTGATTTTTCTTCTCCCCGATTTTCGTCCAAGTCATAACCTGTCATAATTTTTGTCGCATGTTCATCACCCCACAACTTTGCACCCGTGGCTCCGTTTTGGGCGTGTAGCATACCGATTTGTTCGCCTCGAAGAGTACATCATTTCATCTCATTGCATCATTTACATTTGAGCTCATCTTGATGCCCGAAATGCTGTTGGGAGAGTGCTCCATAATGTTAGTTTCAGATTCTTATCAGAACGAGCTCTTTTGTCATTTTTGCCATGATTGATGTGTGCATCCTATGGACTTGATCCCTAAATGTGTTTTGAACTAGGCTATGTCTTCTTTACAGAGGTGATTACCACGTATTTTTGTGATCAATTTGGTGACTAGCACAAGCATGCAAACTAGGCTTCGTGATATTGCTGATTTTAGTTCTTGTTCTGTTGTTATTTTGATGCTATGTAAACATGTTGCTACAGAGAGATCCATGCATATTTTGAGATACTTCAGTAAGGATGTTTTGAACATATGGTTATGCTCTATCCATCCATGGTCCTGGTTGCAATTATGGATTAGTCTAGCATGTCATTTTCGTGCTCTACTTTTGCTTCAAAATGTTTCCTGCCAGATTGTTTACATGTTATTCAATTTGGCCAAGGTTGTCGTAGTTGATCCGTGTATGCTATGATGTTGTTCTTGCCATGTATAACTTCTATGACATGTCTTCTGGATGTATGTATGCTTAGTTTATCATGAGATGCTCTGTAGTGAGTGCATCGAGCTCACGAAGGTGCCTTTGTAAATCTGTCAATGCCATGCCCTGTTTGCTGAATTTGTTAACGGAACTTGCTATGTTCACATGGGTGCCATCATATTCTCTGGTCCTTTTTAGCTTATGGTCAGTAAGGGACTTTTGATCTATGCTTTGAGTAGATTCATGCCATGCATTGTTTTGCTCTTATAAGTTCCTGTAGCATGTTGATAACCTGCTCTGAACATTGCTTCGTGATGCTGTTTATGCCATGTCCAACCTGATATTTTTTGCACTTTCACCATGCTTGTTTGAACCTGTTATGATGTGTTTTAGCCGTAGCTCAGTGTTCCTCTTTTGTTAAGCATCTCATGTAGATCACTGCCATATGTTTTGTTTTTATGTTGGGGTGCTGTAGCATAGTTTGTTGTTGCATGCTAAGTAGCATCGTGCTGTTAATCGCAGCTTTGTGCCATTCTTGTTTTGCTTGCCATTTGCAAACCGTGCATCCGTTTCTGATGATCCTTATATCGATTTCAACCGAAATCATCTCATCTTTCCAGCGGCATACTTGGTTTGCCAAGTTGATGCCTTGTTCATCCTTTTTTTCCTCCCGAAGCATGCATACGCATAGCATATCACATCACGCATATCATGACATGTATTGCATCATGTTGCTTGTGCATTGCACCGTGATTTATTGTGGTTCCTTTTCTTGTGTTCTTGCTTTGGGTAGAGCCGGGAGACGAGTACGTGCATGAGGAACCTGTTGAGTACGATTATGAGGATCAAGCCTTCGACAACTCTGAGAACCTTCCAGGCAAGATGACCATACCTTCGATATCACTTCTATCTTTGCTTGCTAGTACTCGCTCTATCGCTATGTTAGCTCTACCTGCCTTTGTTTACCATGCCTCCCTATTGCCATGTAAAACCTCTAACCAACCTGTCCTAGCAAGCATTGTTTGGCTATGTCACCGCTTTTGCTCAGCCCCTCTTATAGCATTGTTAGTTGCAGGTGAAGATGAAGTTTGTTCCTGGTCGGAACATGGATATTTTGGGATATCACAATATCTCCTATTTAAATTAATGCACTTTATATACTTGGTAAAGGGTGGAAGGCTCGGCCTTATGCCTGGTGACTTGTTCCACTCTTGCTGCCCTAGTTTCCGTCATACCGGTGTTATGTTCCTTGATTGTGCGTACCTTACACGGTTGGGTGATTTATGGGACCCCCTTGACAGTTCGCTTTGAATAAAACTCCTCCAGCAAGGCCCAACCTTGGTTTTACCATT
>NC_057810.1:284856001-284935791 GCF_018294505.1 Triticum aestivum | reverse complement strand
GCCAGTGCTCCTTCGAGTGTTGGTCCAAACTAGAGCCACTTGCAGCGCCACCTCGGGGAAACTTGAGGGCTGGTTCTAGTTGTACATAGTGTTCATCCGGTGTGCCCTGAGAACGAGATATGTGCAGCTCCTATCGGGATTTGTCGGTGCATCGGGCGGTCTTGCTGGTCTTGTTTTACCATTGTCGAAATGTTCTGCGAATCGGGATTCCGAGACTGATCGGGTCTTCCCGGGAGAAGGTATATCCTTCGTTGACTGTGAGAGCTTATGATGGGCTAAGTTGGGACACCCCTGCAGGGTATATAATCTTTCGAAAGCCGTGCCCGCGGTTATGAGGCAGATGGGAATTTGTTAATGTCTGGTTGTAGATAACTTGACACTTGACTTCATTAAAATGCATCAACTGTGTGTGTAGCCGTGATGGTCTCTTCTCGGAGGAGTCCGGGAAGTGAACATGGTTTGAGTTATGCTTGACGTAAGTAGTTTCAGGATCACTTCTTGATCGCTTCTAGCTTCTTGACCGATGCGTTGCTTCTCTTCTCGCTCTCACTTGCGTATGTTAGCCACCATATATGCTTAGTGCTTGCCGCAGCTCCACCATATTACCCCCTTTGCCTACCTATGAGCTTAAATAGTCTTGATCTCGCGGGTGTGAGATTGCTGAGTCCCCGTGGCTCACGGATTCTACCAAAACAGATGCAGGTGCCGAGGATACCAGCGCAGATGGCCCAACTGAGCTGAAGTGGGAATTTGATGAGGCCTTGGTCGTTACTATGTATCGTTTCCAGATGATCAGTAGTGGAGCCCAGTCGGGGCAATCGGGGATCTAGCATTTGGGGTTGTCTTCTTTTCATTTGAACTTGACCGTAGCCGGTCTATGAGTGTTTTTTGAATGATGTATGATCTTAAATTATGTATTGTGTGAAGTGGCGATTGTAAGCCAACTCTCTTTATCCCATTCTTGTTCATTACATGGGATTGTGTGAAGATGACCCTTCTTGCGACAAAACCACCATGCGGTTATGCCTCTAAGTCGTGCTTCGACACGTGGGAGATATAGCCGCATCGTGGGTGTTAGACTGGGACAAGGAGAAAGTCGCCTTGGTTCAAAGAGCAGAGGCTGTCGAGTCTTCCTTAAAGGAAACTACCACCGAGTTGACTGGCTTAAAACGCCGCATATCTCAGATGACAGCTGCTATCTTTGGTAAGTGATAGGCTGTTTTGACTACTTTCAATTTTTAACCTTAAACCGCCCAGCGACTTATATGTGCACTTTATTCAATAGGCCCCAGGACTGCTAACCTTGGCCAAGACATGCTGGTGAAACTGAAGGCGGTTTATACTCTGGTGGAACAGCTGTACACAGGCACGCAGCGATCCCTAGCAGTTATGTCGCACAATAAACAGCCACATGCACTCGTCAAGGATGTATTGGACAAGTTATCTGTCATATCCAAGAGAATTGAAGAGATCAAGTGATCCGCAGCTCGAGCCGGTGCCATCACTGCTTTGAGCCGGGCTAAAGCATGGCAGGCCGAGTTAGACCCGGAAGAGATGGCAACTGAATGTCTGAGTTATAAATAAGATGGGTCTCCCTTCGATACCAGCGACTTCACCAAATGTGTAAAAGAGATGCGCCCTCTGGGAAGTAAATTGGCCGAGGAGACAGATTTTTCTAAGTATCAGGCGGCTTATACCAAGGAGAACGAAAAAGTGAAGGCTCCAGCTTATGAGATCGTAGAGCTCATCCCTCCAATACGTAATCACACTTTTGCTCCTGATATTGATCCGTCCAACCTTATAGACGATGAAGTTGAGTTCAAAGCTTTAATTGTCATCGACTGGACATCATCGTACTACCAGGCAATGTAGGAGGAAGAAGAAGAAGCAGCGCAGGATAACCCGGAGTCTTCAACTCGCCATGACTAGAACAATTGACTCAAAGGGCGTCTCTTCGATTGCAGCACGATGTTTCTTCTTTGAAAAAACTCTTAATCATTTGGGCTTTGGAAAGCCTTGTAATAGGATAGTTAAACTAATGATCTTCCATGCCATCGCGCATGTTGAGTCATAAAATTGTTGTTGAAATACCTTATGTGCCATTGATGATCTTGCAGGAAACATCATATTGTTTTACAATGTTCCTGTACGCATGGTGAACAACATACACCCTGGCGGTTTACGCGAGGGCGGGTCATAATTTCTAATAAAATATATTCTGGTAACTTAAAGTCTATAACCAGGCGGGTTCGAAAAGCCCAAAATATTTATGCAAATATGAAAAGTCATACTTGTAGACCGATATCACAATGATGTTATAATGATTTTAATCCATCATGGGCATTAACCCATAAATATGAAGATCATGACTTGAATTCTTTCAAGGCAAGTTACCCTGGCAACTTAAAAATTTGTAAGCCAGAAACTGAACAGGACCAGAAGAGACTAGCTCTACTTTGTTTTTTGAAAATTGCAGTTTTTTTCAAAGAAGCTTGGCCTGAAAGCTGTTTATCCCATAAGCCGGCTCTCACGTGACATAAACATGTCGTTTTAACCTTAACTAGTTCAGGGTCTTATTGAAAAGATTAAGTGTTAAGAGTACGAACGGGATGCATAGCGGAGAGACTAGGAAAACAGGTGAGTTTATCCTAGCTCTCTGTAAGTCGGCTTTCACGTGACAAAGGCCGCCGTTTTAACCTTGACAAGTTCAGGGTCTCATTGAAAAGAGTAACTGTCAAGAGTTTTGCGGGTCACCTAGCGGAGTAGCAAGTTGCAAATAGGCAGGTTTAACTCAGATTTGGCGTGGAAGCTAGCCAAGTGGGTATTAAAGCTATACTCAGTGAGTAGGAAGCCCACAAGCGACCTGTGGCATTGGAAGCTAGATCAAGTGGGTATGAATAGCTATGATCATTGAGCAGGAAGCCCCCAAGTGACCAATAAGGCGGCTTGTAAACCGGATCAAGAGGGTACAAATAGCTATGCTCATTGAGAAGGAAGCCCCCAAGTGACCAATAAGGCGGCTTGTAAACCGGATCAAGAGGGTATATATAGCTATGCTCATTGAGCAGGAAGCCCCCAAGTGACCTTATGAACAGACAATAAAGACTCACAACTTTGAAATGAAATGACAGAGGCCCCGAAGTATCAGGGATGTCGGCTTTATTATATTGTTCATAATATATACATTGATGAAGGTATGTACAGCACAAGAGCCGGTGCCTCAAGTATAATAGGGCCGAATATGAGCAATGTTCCAAGGCCGGCCGGTCTCTTCCTCTGATGTGCGTGAGTCTTTGTGGTCTCGAATATCAATGAGGTAATATGACCCGTTGTTCAGATTCTTGCTGACCACAAAAGGTCCTTCCCAAGGCGGGGATAACTTATGCATATCTGTCTGGTCTTGAATGAGCCAGAGCACTAAGTTGCCTTCTTGAAAGGTCCGGGTTTTAACCCAACGGCTATGATAACGACGCATAGCTTGTTGGTATATCGCCGAATGAGCCGCCGCAAGGTCACGCTCCTCATCCAACACATCAAGAGCATCCTGACACATGGTTTCATTGTCAGTATCAACATAAGCCGCCACCCGGGGCGAGTCATGACGGATATCACTCGGAAGAACCGCCTCTGCCCCATAAACCATGAAGAAAGGCATGTAACCTGTTGATCTGTCGGGGGTGGTATTTATACTCTAGAGCACGGAGGGTAATTCCTCAACCCAACAACCCGGCATCCTCTACAAAGGGACCAGAAGCCAGGGTTTTATGCCTCTCAAAATTTCTTGATTGGCCCTTTCAGCTTGACCATTCTACTAGGGGTGAGCCACTGATGAAACATCAAGATGAATATGGTCTCGTTGACAGAATTCTTTCATAGCACCTTTAGATAGATAAGTGCCATTGTTAGTTATGATATTATGTGGGTAACCAAAGCGGAAGATCACCTTCTTAATGAATTGAACCACCGTTGCCGCATCACACTTGTTGACCGACTCTGCGTCAACCCACTTTGTAAATTTATCAACCACCACCAAAAGGTGGGTCTTTTTGTCCTTGGATATCTTGAAAGGTCCAACCATATCCAGCCCCTAGACAGTAAATGGCCAAGTAATTGGAATAATCCTCAATTCTTGAGCCGGCACGTGACCTTGTCTGGAAAATTTCTGACAGCCGTCGCGCTTGCTAACCAGATCTTCTGCATCAGCATGAGTCGTCAGCCAATAAAACCCATGACGAAAAGCCTTAGCCACAAGAGACTTAGAGTCAGCATGATGGCCATAGTCTCCTTCATGAATCTCTCTTAGGATCTCACAACCTTTTTCAGGGGAAACACAGCGCTGAAACACACCTGTGACACTGCATTGGCGCAACTCGCCATTGACAATAGTCATCGACTTAGACCTCCGGGTTATTTGCTTGGCTAAAGTTTCATTCTCAGGCAACTCTCCCGGGTCGTGTAAGCCAAATAAGGAACCATCCAATCAGGAATAGCATGAAGAGCCGCCACCAACTGTGCCTTCAAGTCAGGGATTGCAAGATCCTCTTCTGTTGGTAGCTTAACGGAAGGGTTATGCAATATATCAAGAAGAACATTGGGTGGCACCGGCTTACGCTGAGACCCCAGCCGACTTAAAGCATCAGCCTTTCTGCGATCAATGTGTTCCACTTGATAACCTTCGAAATGGCCAGCAATACTGTCGACCGCCTGGCGATAAGCCGCCATGAGCGGGTCTTTAGAATCCCAAGTTCCTGAGACTTGCTGGGCACCAAATATGAGTCACCGAAGCACATCACCCGGCTTAAATTCATCTCTTTAGCCATCCGAAGACCATGGAGCAGGGCCTCATACTCAGCTGCATTGTTAGTACAAGGAAACATCAGCCTTAAGACATAACAAAATTTGTCACCTCGTGGGGAAGTCAAAATAACGCCAGCCCCCGAGTCTTCCAACTACCTGGACACATCAAAATTAATAGTCCAGTATGTGTTATCAGGTTTCTCTTCAGGCATCTACAGTTATGTCCAGTCATTGATGAAATCCACAAGAGCCGGAGACTTGATAGATGTCCTAGGCATATACTTCAAACCATGAGGCCCAAGCTCAATGGCCCACTTGGCTACTCGACCTATGGCTTCTCTGTTTTGAATAAAATCCCCCAAGGGAGCTAAACTGGCCACAGTAATGGGATGACCAAGGAAATAATGCTTCAACTTGCGACTGGCCATGAACACCCCATAGTCTAACTTCTGCCAATGTGGGTACCTCTATTTAGACTCGATTAACACCTTACTGACATAATAAGCTGGCCTTTGAACCGGATATTCCTAGCCTGTTTCCTTCCTTTCCACAACAACCGCCACGATGACGGCTCTGCTGTTAGCGGCCACATATAAGAGCAGGGGCTCCTTCTCAATGGGAGCTGCAAGGACCGGCGGCTTAGCCAACTGTTTCTTAAGCGCTTCAAATGCCTCATTAGCAGCATCACTCCAGACAAAGTGGTATGTTTTCTTCATCATCTGGTACAGAGGAATAGCCTTCTCTCCGAGGAGGCTTATAAACCTGCTTAATGCCGCAATATGACCCGCCAAATGATGGACGTCATTAATGCATGCCGGCTTAGCCATTGAAGTGATAGCCTTGATTTTCTCCGGGTTAGCTTCAATACCTCTCTCAGAGACCAAAAAACCCAAAAGCTTGCTCGTAGGCACACCAAAAACACATTTGGCTAGGTTAATCATCATCTTGTAAACCCGGAGGTTGTCAAGGTTTCTTTTAAATCATCTAGAAAGGTCTCCTTCTTCCTGGACTTCACAATGATATCATCCACGCAAGCATGAACATTGCGTCCTATCTGGCTGTGAAGGAAATTCTGAACACAACGCTGATAAGTCGCCTGGCACTCTTAAGCCCAAAAGGCATAAACACATAGCAGAAAGATCCAAAGGGAGAGATGAAAGATGTTTTCTCCTGGTCCTTAACTGCCATTTTGATTTGATGATAACCAGAATAAGCATCTAAGAATCTCAAACGCTCCCAACCCACCATAGCATCAATGATCTGATCAATACAGGGAAGAGCAAAAGGATCAGCCGGACAAGCCTTGTTAAGGTCTGTGTAATCCACACACATATGCCAAGTATCGTTTTTCTTAGGTACCAGCACCGGATTAGCCAACCACTCCGGATGAAAAACTTTAACAATAAACCTGGCTGCTAAGAGCTGGGCCACCTCTTCTCCAATGGCCTTGCGCCTCTCTTCATTGAAACAATGAAGGAATTGCTTGACCGTTTTAAACTTTGGATCAATATTAAGAGTGTGCTCAGCGAGTTCCCTCGGTACACCCGACATGTCTAAAGGCTTGAAGGCAAAGATGTCCCGGTTCTCACAGATGAACTCGATGAGCATGCTTTCATATTTCGGATCCATGTTGGCACTGATAATGAACTGCTGGGAGAGTCGCTAGGGACAAAATCCACCTGCTTGGTATCATCCGCCGATTTAAATCTCAACAAAGGGTTATGCTCTGTAGTTGGCTTTTTCAATGGAGTCATATCAGCCGGGTCAACGTTGTCTTTGTAAAACTTAAGCTCTTCTGTGGCACAAGCAGACTCAGCATAAGCAGCATCACCTTCCTCACATTCCAAGGCTATCTTCCTGTCTCCATGCACCGTGATGGTTCCTTTGCGACCTGTCATCTTAAGCTGCAGATACACATAACAAGGCCGCGCCATAAACTTGGCATAAGTCGGCTGTCCAAACAGAGCATGATAGGGGCTCTTGATTTTAACCACTTCAAAATTCAATGTCTCAGCCCTGTAATCATGTTCATTGCCAAAAGCCACTTCCAAGGCTATCTTACCCACTGGATAAGCCGACTTACTAGGCAGCACCCCATGAAAGACTGTAGAAGACTGCTTAAGATCCTTGTAGTTAAATTCATCCGACCAAAAGTATCATAATAAAGGATATTAATGATGTTGCCTCCGTCCATAAGCACCTTAGTGAACTTGTAACCTCCAACTTGAGGAGCTACAACCAAAGCCAGCTAACCCGGGTTGTCAACCCAAGGCGGGTGATCCTCCCAGCTCCATACAATCGGTTGCTCTGACCATCGTAAGTATCGAGGGATCATCGGCTCCACCATGCTCACCGTTCATTTATGAACCTTCTGATCTCGTTTGCACAGGCTTGTGGTGAAAACATGATATTGGCCACTATTTAACTGCTTTGGATTACTCTGGTATCCAGACTGCTGTTGCTGATTGCCATGACTGTGCTGCTGATTAAAACCGCCTTGATTGACCTGGCCTTGAAATCCAGAGTTTGAGCCGCCACTTCCAAAGCCGGGCCCGTGAGAGCAGGATCCTGACCCGCCATGCAGGCCGTTATTGTCATTGTGGTCCTGATGAAAGCCTGAATTCTTATACTCCCTCATGATATAACAATCTTTCCAAAAGTGAGTCGACGGCTTGTCGTGACGGCTATGCTTTGGGCATGCTTGGTTCAATATCGCCTCAAAGTTAAACTTCGGCCCTCCAAACTGGGGTTGTGGTCTTCCCTTACGATGATGATTGTTGTTTTGTGCATTAGTATTAGCCACAAAACCTGACCCGCCATTGGTCTACTTGTGCTTACTGTTATTACCTTGGTTTTGACCCGGCATGTTTGACTGCTGCCCTTTCCCGTTGCCGTTTTTCTTCCCCTTGTTGGACTTCTCCTCATCAGACCTAGGGTCTTTAGTATTATCAGAATCGGCATATTTGATAAGAGCCGCCATGAGCTCTCCCATGTCATTGCAGTGATGTTTAAGCCGTCCTAACTTTTGCTTGAGAGGGGTGAAATGACAGTTCTTCTCCAGAATTAAAACAATAGAGCCAACATTGATGCTATTCGATGAGCGGATAATAGCAGAAACCCGTCAGACCCAATGGTGGGCCGACTCATCCTCGGGCGAGACACAAGCATTAAGGTCAATGATTGACAGAGGTTGTTTAGTCGTGTCTTTGAAATTCTGACTAAAACATGACTTCAACTCCACCCATGAGTTGATAGAATTGGTGGCAACCCCTTCAACCAGGTTCGAGCTGGCCCATCCAACATCATGGTGAAGTACTTGGCGCACACGGCATCATTCACATCCAGCATGTCCATAGCCAAATCATAGCTCTCAATCCAAGCCTCTGGGGGTTGATTAATAGTGTAATTGGGCACCTTTCAAGGGCCCTTGAAATCCTTGGGTAAGCGCTCATTGCGTAGATTCGGCGCTAAGCATGGCACACCCACTGTCCTGGAAGTCGTCCCAGCTTCTATAGACGCCGACGGGTTATGCTGGAGTTGCTGATGAGCCGCTAACTGAGCTATCAGCTCTACCTCTTGACGTGCCCTGGCCTGATCTAATAAGGCCTGGACATTATTATCATCACACGGCGGGTCATGCCCACGCGGCTGGTTCTGATGCCGCTTGCTGCTGGAAACTACTGGCAACTCAATGCGCCTGCTATAACTTCGACTTTGATGAGGAGTTGAATGAATTCGATCACGACTGCATGAGTAAGCCGCCTGCTGAGCTACCATTGTCCGAAGAAGTTCCACTACCTTCCGTGCCTCAACCGCAGCAGGAGACTCGCCTTCAACACGAAGAGCGACCAATCGTGAAGCCGCGGCAATCATATTATCTAGAGGGTTGGAAAAATGATCCGGCGGTGTTAACACCAGTTGAGGCGGCGTTAAATGCAAACAAGGTGGGTCTGTTACACGCGGTTGAGCCGTCGCCCTAGCCACAGGCGCCTCGGTGACCCGGGTTACGCCCGGGCGGATTACTCGTTCCCACTCCAGGCGTGCTGAAAAGATTCCTTGCTTCAAACTCTAAGGGCAGACCTGTCTGGTGCCTTCTTCGCATGATGGTGTTTGAAGCGTTTTGATCTAGATTAAGCCAGAAAGATTCTGCTTGGATCCGTTGTGACTCAGCTTCCAACGCAGCTCGCTCTGTTACCATCCTAGCATTCTTACCGTTAAGTGCCTCCTTAGCCTAAGCTACCTCATCTCGTAAATTTGCAACCTCCACCTTATGTTGTGCTTGATTCGCCGAGGTTACCTCCGTAGCTAAGAGAGTCACTGGGGCATCCAGGAGTTGAGACAAAACTTGAGCCAGCGGGTGCACAGGGTCGCTCACCCCAGCCATCGTAGCAGCCTTGAACCGGAGGTCATAGTCGTAGCGGTCGATGAATTCACCATCTGTTGTGTACCAGACATGAAAATAGAAGCCCTGCTCGATGGCTCATAGGAGTCTGGAATATTGTCGCCATCGGAACAGCCCCCAAGCCCGTCGTCTTGCAATTGATAGATCCATTCAGTTTTTCCGGTTGAGGACTCATCACCTGAGTAGATGGTTGTCTCTCCACCTGACATAGAACCTTCTTCGAGATCCTCCCCATGAACAAAGCCAACGAAAACAGGCTTCCTGGCTGGTTGGATCTTGGTGGGTTGTGCGTGCTAAGCCGTCTCGATCATGTTGGTGCAGATGTCTGGCTCAGGCTCTGACTCTCTGGTCTTGCCGATGAAGAGATGAATCCCGCCGAAGAGGACCCGATACCCATACTCGATTGAGTCGGCCTCGGGGCCCCAGCCAGCATCATCGATGTAGAGCTAGCCGCAGTGACTCTTGGTCATCCGACCCACATCATATCCCTTGATCTCTGAGAAGCTGCCCTTTAAGAACTCGAAACCACTGTGCTCTGGCCCCACGGTGGGCGCCAACTGTCGTGGGTATAACATGGCAGATGCCCTAGTGAAAGGACTTAGGTGCGGAGTCATCGCACTAGTTAGCTTAAAGGGGTTGAGCGGGACAAAGGACGCAAGGAGTTTACCCAGGTTCGGCCCCTCTTAGCGAGGTAAAAGCCTACATCCTGCTTCTAGTTGTATTGCTTGAGTTTCGATTACAAGGGAGCGAATACGCTTGACCTAGTACTTGATTGCTTGTCTCTTGAGTTAACCCGCCGCCGGGTCACCCCTTTATATACAGGTTTATTCCTGGCAGCTTACAGAGTCCTGGACGGCTCACACAAACGTGACCGGCTCGGTTTCTAACTAAACCTACCTTACAGAACAAGTCATCATATGGTGGTTCACACCTTCGGGCCTTGAGTCACCTCCGACTCCTAGTCCTTCTCACCTTACGCCGCCGATGGTGTGACCCGATCCCTCCTGGCCGGGTCATACCTCGGAGTTATATCCTCAACAACAAGCGTAAGGAGTTCATCATCAACAACATTTATTACCTTTTGGAGAGTGGTGTCTCCCAGATTGGTTAGGTGTCACTTGGGAGCCTCCAAATCATGTGGAGTTGAACCAAGAGTTTGTAAGCGCCAGGAGATCACTGCTCAATCTCACCCCCCTCGTAGAAAGTATTGGTTGCCATTTAACCTGTGCTAGAATTTGCCCAAATTCCAAGAAAATAGAAAATTGCACCTTTGCCTTGTTAAGTGGCTACTCACCCCCCTCTACACCTATCTTCTCGATCTTTCACCCTCGACCGCTATCCAACATGCATCTTGAGGTATTAAGTTCATAACAAATAGAGTAATGCTTGGAGCATGATCAAATAATGTAGACAAAGTAAAATCAATTAATATGATTGAACCCCATCGTTTTACCCTTAGTAGCAATAATACAAATGTGTGCCTTGCAAGTCCTCTTGTCACGGAGTAAGGACACCACAAGATTGAACCTACCACCAAGCACCTCTCCCACTAAAGATAGATCAATCTAATTGGCCAAACAAGATGGATAGATCAGAGAGAAATACAAGGCTATAAAATCACACTTAATAGAGTTCAGAATAGACTCAATTACTTCCAATGAATAATCTGATCATTGATATGTCTCAAACGTATCTATAATTTTTGATTGTTCCATGCTATTATATTATCTATCTTGGATGTTTTATATACACTTACAAGCAATTATATATCATTTTTTGGGACTAACCTATTAACTTAGTCCAAACGAAGTTCAAATGCCACGAAACTTTTTGGAGATTTTTTTTCTTGTTTTTGGTTTCGCAGAATATTAGTGTCAGTTGTTATTTTTTGCTTGTTTTTGGTTTCGCAGAATATCAGTACCAAACGAAGTCCAAATGCCACAAAACTTTTTGGAGATTTTTTCTAGACAAAAGAGACACTAGAAGCTCCGAGAGAAGATCACACGTGGGAGCATGGGCCCATCACCCACCAGGGCACGTCCAGGGGGTAGGCCCGCCCTGATGGGTGGTGGGGCCCATGAGGCTCCATTTGACCTAGCTCCGCCTCTATAAATTCTCTAAAATCATGGAACCAGTAGGGAAGTCCACGATATACTTTTCCTGCCATCGTAAGTTCCAAAACCACGAGATCCCATCTAGAGGCCTTTTCCAACACTGTTGGAGGGCGATTCGATCATGGAGGGGGCTCTTCATCATCCTTGCTGCCCTTCGATGATGTGTGAGTAGTTTACCATGGACCTATGGATCCATAGTTAGCAGCTAGATGGCTTATTCTCTCTTTTTGATCTTCAATACAATGTTCTCCTCGGTGTTCTTGGAGATCTATTTGATGTACTAACTTTTTGTGATGTGTTTATTGGGATCCGATGAATTGTGAGTTTATGATAAGATCTATCCATGAATATTATTTGAGTTTTCTCTGTACTCTTTTATGCATGATGGTTATAGCCTCGTATTTCTTCTCCGGTTTGTTGGTTTGGTTTGGCCAACTAGATTGATTTATCTTGCCATGGGAAGAGGTGCTTTGTGATGGGTTCGATCTTGCGGTTCTCAATCCCAGTGACAGAAGGGACATGACACACATGTATCATTGCTATTAAGGGTAACAAGATGGGATTTATTTCATGCGTGAGTTTATCTTGTCCACATCATGTCATCTTGCTTAAGGCGTTACTCCGTTCTTCCATGAACTTAATACACTAGATGCATGCTGGATAGCGGTCAATGTGTGGAGTAATAGTAGTAGATGAACAACGTTGCATTCTACTTGTCTCGGATGTGATGCCTATATACATGATCATTGACTTGGATATCATCATAATTATTTGCTCTTCTGTCAATTGCCCAACAGTAATTTGTCTACCCACTGTATGCTAATTTTATGAGAGAAGCCTCTAGCAAAAACTATCGGATCTATTTTCTATCACATATTAAAACTAAAAATATCTCGCTGCAATTTAATTTTATTTATTTTATTTTGTTTGATCTATGTATCAAAAACTCACTACTGCAGGATGCTGCTAAGGCGACACTACGATCAGAGACCCTTTGACGAAACTATATGTGATGCATTAATCGCAAACGATGGTGTAAAAAACCCGTCAAAAAGGTGCAAAAAGTTTATGGTGACGGCTGCATCAAACATGGTTCAGATTTTAGTTCCATGTGTGATGCAGGGCATACGGTTCAGTTCAATTAACTGTTTGCAATGAGGAGCAACAAAAGAAACGGGCAGCCAGATGAAGGTGTGTGCGATAAACAGCATACGGTTCACTAGGATGAATTGTTTGTGATTAGGCAACACAAAAGAAACGGTCAGCCAAATCAAGGTGTGTGCGATATACGGCATGCGGTTCACTCGGATGAACTATTTGTGTTGAGACAACAGAACATAAATGGTTCAATATAGCAAGGTGTGTGTGATATGCGGCAAACAGGTCTGTAATCAGAAATGTGTGTGAAGACCGATAATAACACAAACGATTGCTACTAAGACGTGTGTGTTGGGAGATGGGATTGCATACAAAACAACAACATATATATACACACTTATAAGGACATGGTTGCATAACCAAATTAAACATCCACTTACATAGGTGGCTACTACAACCATGGCATTTGCACACACCAAAGTAAACTATTACATGCATAATTACATAGGTGGCTACTACACACATGACATTTCCACACACCGAAGTAAACTATATATTACATGCATGATTAACTAGCATAAACGATCATCTGATCATCATCTATTGCTTGTGACGCTTGCTCTGTTTGTGGCTCGATCTGGACTCGTCGATTTAGGTAACGAGGCACTTCCTCATGTCAACGATCCGCCTGTGCATCTCGTAGCATTTGTACACGCTCTTGGCCGCGAACCTGAGATGAGGTTCATCCAATTGCCGCATCCAGGCCCTATGCTAGGATACGAGACTTGTTCTCTGGGCATCCTGCTTCATCTTTTCGTAGTAGGGGTCGATGATGGCCGAGGCGAGTTCAACTAGGGAGTCCTTCTTTGTGCTGCTCCAAACCCTGTGGTGCTCATGGATTTCGACAAGGTTCTTGCAGGCCAAGCCCGTAACACTGAGCGTTTTTACATCATCGATGGTTTCCACCGTAGCGAACTTGTAGTTGGTGCTGTTGAAAAACCTGGCAAAATGGACACAAGGCTTTGTGGCCATGCAGTAATAGTAGATGAGGACATGATGGCGCATGCACAACTGGGCGACGGCAACCTTCTGATCTTTGCTGGGAAGACTGGCGGTGTACTAGAGGTCGATGCTGACCACCTTGTACTTGTCTCCAGCAAGAAACTGCTCGACGGTGTTGACGTAGTCGTCCACCACGGCCGGGTCAATGGTGTACACCACCAAGAGATCCGTCTCCCTTGGGTGGGTCTCCACTTTATGCTTGCCAAACTCCATTGGAGCGCCGCTAGACATCCCCTCTCTATGTGTCGTCGTGGGTGTGCTTGTTGTGTTGTGGGGCGTGATCAAAAGGTTGAAGAGACTAAGGTTATAATGGCCATGGGAATTAAAGGGGAAGCCGGACGGCCTGGAATATCGATCGGCACGCCCTGATGGCAGTTCTAATTCGCAACGCGTAACTGCATCGTGCCGCATGTAACTGCATCGCGTGGCAATGCGTGCGGCACAACCGCATGCATATGGGGCCCCTGACATGATCGTGCGCAGGCCCAACCGCTGGCAGAGCGCGCAGAGGGACGCCGAGCGCTCCTCGGGCGCCTCAACGGCGAGCAACCATATATATATATATGCATATAGCAGTTGACACACGCAAGCAAAAGTTGTCCACAACCCGAGCGCGCCGCGGCGCCTAATGGCGAGCATAGCACGCTGCGGCGCCTAACGGCGAGCAGAGCTTGCCGAGGGACGCGAGCTGAGGCCGACATAGTGATACGTGGCAAATACGACGAACTGTGCAAGCGATGCCGGAGACATCAAGCACGAATCAGATTAGAGTTACGCGTGCGATATGTGGCATACAGTTGATCCATCCTAGCTGTTTGTGGTGGAATAAGCCGTGTGTGTTGTGGGCAAACGCTTGCTAGTATACAACCGTTTGCGAGTGATGAATTCATCACGGACGGGTTACCTAGTGCGGTCCATGTGCGATGTGATATCCTCTATCTGTAGAACATCTATGCTCCATGTACAAAAGATCAACATATATATACTTGTAACGTGACATGATTTCAATACCAAATTAAACATCCAATTACGTTATATAACAAATACCATAAATATTGCAAGGTTAAAATTCAAAGATTACAATGCCCAAATTCAAACATTGCAAACCTCGTCATTTCTGCAAAGGGATCAGCCGCTGACAATTCATGTATGGGGTTGACACAATGACTTCCAATTACTTTGTGATATGCTCTTCCAATAAGAAGTTTAGCTATTTTGGAGCCTCTTCCATTCTGCAGATATTTTGGAGCCTCTTCCATTCTGCAGTACTTGTCGGCTTTGATCAACATACCATTCATCTTTCCTAATTAAATGTGTGTTCAACCTCAGTACCCTCAGCACCCTTGCTCTGGCAAGAAAGAACCTGGTGAGTGTAATCTCCGGTAAGGTCCCTCGATAGGAGTTCAAAGTAATATTTGAGAGATGCAGATCCAGACATTCGATGTGATTGTCGTTATAAACATTATCCACCGCCAGGCCTATTATTATCTGCAAAAGAAGAGAATATGTTAGTGCCTACATGCAGTTTTGAACACTACTACACGCCTATTTGGTTTGTAGGATTTGCCAAATGCACCAACGTGCCACCTCTTCGATCTGACATGATAAACATGGGCATTTTTCGAAAAGGAGGTTATCCCCCGGCCTAACATGGGCATTTGATTACAATATTGAAAAATGTAGCCTTCTTCATAAGAGGTTGGATTGGATGAAAAAATCCCTAAGAAAACTAGTACAGATGAATCCAAAGGAGAAATGCTTATGGATTGTAACCATATGAATCAAGCAACCAATATGGGGTGGGGGTGTATGTCCTAAAATCCTCCAAAATTCCTTCAGAACTCGTAGTAAATTGTCATTGTAAACTTGGGAAAATGTGCAAAAAATTGAACTCCCTTATGGTTAACATTTAACAGGAAAGGAACATCACCTCGATATACAGCTTCTTCAGGCACGGAAAGCATCTCATGCAACTGACAACTTGGTCCAGGTTGGGGCCAACAGATTCTAGTGCCAAGACCTTCACTGTGCCTAGAATTTGGGTGAAGCATTGTTGGATGACAGACGAACATACATCTTCAAAACTAGAAATAATGTTGGTATCAAGAAAGAGGTATAAGGCAACTGTTGTACCTAAAAGTAGTAGTATTTCATAGACAAGTAGCCCACCACTGTCAATTTTGGCGCAGAAATGACATTGATTCTTGTTGGACCTTGTTGATCAACTACAAGTAATCTCTCAAGTGAAGGTGTGTCCTCAATGACCATATTGTGGTCCACCTTTTGTGATCTCTCGTTGCGGCACCAGCAACACACATAATAGTCCAAAGAGTCCTAGAGGTGATGTGGAAGGTACTCGACCAATGCATCACTTGAAGACGAAGGAACTCGAGTGCAGTACAGCCGTGAAGCGGGCACTCCATGTCATCCTTTGGGATGCTAATGGGGACGAGCCCGAGGTGCTCCAACCGTGGTAGAAAAAGAGCGGGCACATCAAGGAGGGATGGCAATTCATGAACTTGGCGAGGCATAGTGTGGGTGCGAAGCGGAGCGCGGACGTTGGCAACGAGCGCATATGCCCATTATTAAAACTGAGCTCCTCGAGCTGATCTATGGAGGGGTATTGGAACCACTCATCAAGCTTGGCTCGGTCCTTGCCATTGGAACGGAACTTGCCCGTGATAAGGCCTCTGATTGGGACGTGGTGACTGCCGAGGATCTGGGAGAACGTATCCAAGCTTTTGCTATAGCCATGGCAGAGCTCGTGGGCATCGAGGAGGTCGACAGGGGTTATGAGCCATAGGGGGCGCCACCGCTGGGAAAGGGTGGTTGTCCTTGCCCCATATTTGATTGGGAGCAAGGATATGATGACTCTCAACATATCATCGGGGAGGTTGCTGATGAAGTCTAGGCCTGCTGGAGTCACTTGCGGTTCTTTCTCGACCCGCCTCCGCTTGTTGGCAGCCTCATTCTCCACCTCGTCGGCAGCGATGGAAACCTTTGTCCCCATATTCACGCCGTGCTCCGGTGCGAGCAGAGAGAGGATTGTGTGTGTGGCGAGGATGGGGGGCGGGGGGTGCGGCCACTCAGGCGCGCCATTAATACAGACCAATGGGAGCGAGGCGGGTGACGGTCAAAGGCTGTCTTGCTTCCCGGTGAGAATGACTGCTTAATCTATGAATTAAATAGTGCTAGCAATTTTTAGCTGCATATTTTGACAAATTGCAGTGTTACAAGGTTGACAAATGGCAATGTTACTAAATCAGCAAATGTTAATCTTTCCAAATTGACAAATGGAAACATACCCAATATGACAGATGCTAATCTTACCAAATTGTTTGTACATGGTTGCACATGGGTCATCCAAAACAACAGTTTGCGCTGAAGGGATGTACAAATCTTGCTCGGCACATTTCCTATTGGCTTAGCACCGAACTCTGGCTTTGCATACGATATTCAATCTGAACCATTTGCGTTAAAGAGATGCACAAATCCTACGTTGAACGGCTCGCACGCTTCCCATGATAGCATGCCAAGTTTCATGAATTTCAGAAGAGTTTTGGATTTACTAGAATTTAAAAAGCAGGTATCTCAATGTTTGCGGCGGATTGACGGTGGCAGGGTGTTTGACATTTATTCCCATTTCTTGCATGGGACCTAAGCATGCAACCAAGGACACGGATTTGAATTTTCAACCAATTTATATACATTAGGGAATGTGCCTATAGTTCAAATTTTAATTATGCATATAAATGCATTGAAAACTCAATTAATGTATAAAAATGTCCAAACGAACCCCGAAAAATTCCAAATTTTAGCACAACACTCCTGTTGTTCTATGTTGACACCAGAGAAAAAATTGAAAGCAATAATAGGCAACGGATATCGTTTCGTCCCCAAAGGTGGCACGTTCCCTACCGAAACCATCAGGCTTGTTGTGAGAAGCTCTGGTTTGTGAGAAGCTCTGGTTTGTGAGAAGCTTATACCCAAACATGCCCCAAATGGGACAAAGAATTTACCAGGGCATGTTGATGATGCTCCATGATAGCATGCGAAGTTTCATGAATTTCAGAAGAGTTTTGGATTTAATAGAATTTAAAAAGCAGGTATCTCAATGTTTGCGGCCGAGTGACGGTGGCAGGGTGTTTGACATTCATTCACATTTCTTGCATGGGACCTAAGCATGCAACCAAGGACACGGATTTGAACTTTCAACCAATTTATATGCATTAGAGCATATGCATGTAGTTCAAATTTGAATTATGCACATAAATGCATTAAAAACTCAATTAATGTATAAAAATGTCCAAACAAACCCCAAAAAATCCTAAAACTAACACGGCACTCATGTTGTTCTATGTTGTCACTAGAAAAAATGAAATCAAGATGAGGCAATAGATATCGTTTCGTCCAGAAAGGTGAAACATTCCCTACCGTAACCATGAGGCTTGTTGCGAGAATCTCTGGTTTGTGAGAAGCTTATATACCCCAACCTGCCCCAAATGGGACAATATTTTTACCACTGCATGTTGATGCCGTTCCATGCTAGTGTGTCAAGTTTCGTAAATTTCAGACGCGTTTCGATTTACTAGAATTTAAAACCATGTATCTCAATGTTAGCGGCCGAGCGACGGTGGCAAGGTGTTTGACATTCATTCTCATTTCTTGCATGGGACTTAAGCATGTAACCAAGGACACACATTCCAATTTTGAACCACTTTATATACACTGGAGCATGTGCATGTAGTTCAAATTTGAATTATGCACATGAACGCATAGAAAACTCAGTTAATGTATAAAAATGTCCAAGCGAACCCCAAAAAATCCCAAAAAATGACACAGCTCTCGTGTTGTTCTATGTTGACACGAGAAAAATTTAGAAAGTAAGAATAGGCAACAAATATCATTTGTCCCCCAAGGTGTCACGTTCCCTACAGAAACCATTAGGCTTGTTATGAGAGAAGCTCCGGTTTGCGAGAAGCTTATACCCAAACCTGCCTCAAATGGGAAAATATTTTTACCACGGCATGTCGATGCTGGTCCATGATATCATGTCAAGTTTCATGAATTTCAGCCGAGTTTTCAATTTACTATAATTTTAAAACCATCTATCTCAATGTTAGCGGCCGAGCGACGGTGTCAAGGTGTTTGACATTCATTCTCATTTCTTGCATGTGACCTAAGCTTGCAACCAAGGACAAACATTTTATTTTTTTAACCCGTTTTTATGGACTGGAGCATGTGAGTGTAGTTCAATTTTGAATCATGCACATAAATGCCTAGAAAACTCAGCCCGAAAAAAAAATCCAAATATTGCACAACACTCCTGTTGTTCTATGTTGACACGAGAAAAAATTTGAAAGTAAGAAGAGGCAACAGATATCGTTTCGGCCCCCAAGGTGGCACGTTCCCTACCAAAACCATCAGGCTTGTTCTGAGAGAAGCTCTGGTTTTCGAGAAGCTCTGGTTTGCGAGAAGCTTATACCATAACCTGCCCCAAATGGGACAATATTTTTTACCCCAGCATGTTGATGCCATTCCATGATAGCATGGCAAGGTTCATGAATTTCAGGTGGGTTTTGTATTTACTAGAACTACAAAAGCAAGCACCTCAACATTTGCCGGAGACCCACGGTGTCGTGGTGTTCAAAATTCATCCCCATTTCTTGCATGGGACATAAGCATAAACCCATGGACACATATATGATTTTACAACCCATGTTGGTGCGCCCGGGCATGTGCATGTAGTTTAATTTTGAATTGTGCAACTGAAATGCCTAGAAAACCAAGTTAATGTATACAAATGTCCAAACGACCCCTGAATAATTCCAAATTTTTTGACGACACACCTATTGTTGCATGTTCACTGCAGATAAAAGTTCTAGCAATTCAAACACCGTCCATTCCAGCTGTGACCCCATTATGTAATTAAAATCAAGATGAAAAATCAAGTAGATCGCACACAGTTTATTATCACCAACCGCGTGAGATGCAGTACATAATATCGTGGAGCACCGTCGGTGTATAGTACACCTATGGCTTACGCGAGATGGTGCGTCGGCTACAGTCCACAGCCGGTGTCGTGGAATTAACACGTCAGATGTCCTTAGTGTGAGGACTTAGTCGCGAGGCCAACGCATCTATGTGGTAGCTTGAGAGGGGTTGAGCGGAATCGGGAGACGCAACACAAGACAGGGATTTAGACAGCTTCGGGCCCCGAGAAACATCATCCGGTAAAAACCCTACATGTTGTTTGAGGCTAGGTCTCATTATCATCACGAGGGAGTCGCCGTAAACCGGCTCTCCTCTTTGTGTCTAGCCCTAAGATTGTTTCTTCTTGCTTGTAGCTTCTCCCTCTTTGGGGAGCCCTGCCCCTCCATGCAAACCGGATACAACTCCTGGTCTTAACTCCTTGTCAGGTAAATATTCCTCATGCCTTTCCTCTTAAACCGGCCCACAATAGTTGAACCGGCCTTCATGAACCGCCAGACGGGCCACCGGGTCTTGTCGCTCCTCGTACTCGTCCGCCGGGTCACCAGTGAGTTACAACGTCCTGGCGGGTTGCTGGTAAATCGCCAGGTCTGGGCGGGTCACCAGATGAATATCGCCAAGTGCCAGCGGGACCTCAAATAAACTGCCAAGTCCGGTCGGGTTAACTTCCGGCCGGTTTACACCACAGGGTATATCCCCGACATTAGCCCCCAAGTTTAGCTTGGATTTATCCCTGGTAAACTTATGCTGCAAAATAAACACCAGAACAAATTTGGCAGGTTGTGCCCGGGTTAAGAATTCTTGTAGACCGGCACCTGATCATCCTTAAGTCCTTTGTCATTTCCTCTTTCTAGAAAATCCGGGTCAATAACCAGCTTCATACTCAAATTGCTGATGTTGGCTTCTTATAGAAAAAATATTGTGAAGAATAATCCACTTGAGTCGGCTTCCAAAGCACCGGTTTAAGAAATATTCGTCTTGAAATACTCATCTGATATTCAACCGGTTTGAAGATGCAGAACTTGTCGGTTTTATCATTGCCAAAGACTGTCGGGTTATAAAAACTTGATAATTTCGAGTCATGATTGTTGCAGACACCGGTTCATGATTGTTGCCAACGCCGGTTCATGATTATTAATGACGCCGGGTTGCAGCCACAGGGTCATAATGATTGGTGACGCCGGGTCAACCTAGTTTGCTCAATCAGAGAATTCGACAATATTTCTTCGATAATAATATAATACCTGTACCACCAAGTCTTTGAGCAGAACAAAGTGGTGGCTTAAGACTTTGCTTCAATATAAATACTGCCATTTTCAAAGAAATCCATGTTGTTCATCCCAGTGACTAGTAAAAACCGAATACTCCATACTATGTAGCCCCCAAGTGCTGGGTTGTCATGCTTGCAGCAACCTGGGACTTGTAATTGACTGATGCCCATAAAACTTGAATTGTTGACAGGAGCAATTGGTAGCCCCCAAGGGCCGGCTCATTATGATATGATGAGTCGGGTCTTCAATAAGGCCAACAGAAATGACTTTGCATTAGCCCCCAAGTATCATGGTGCATGCTTGCAGCGACATGAGACTTGCATATTTGATATAATCTCAACTTGAATAATGTAGCCCCAAAGTGTCGGGTCGTAAGCCTGCAGCGACTCGGGACTATTCCTTCCATTGCAAAATAAATCATATCCTTTGATAAAATAATAGTCATTGTGCTAAAGCGACTTTGAAAACCTCAATAATACCGGTTGTTAAAAACCATAATAAAAATCCAGCCATGTTGGCTATTCAAGATAATATAATCCGGTATGAAAAACCTTATTCATTCAATATCATAATGAAAATTCAGCCAATTTTGGCTATTTGAATAATATAACCCAATGATTTATAAATGCATGACTCCAATGGCGCAATCCAAATATATACTGGCGACGTATAGTCCAAAGCCAGGCCGGTTTAATAAACACCGGATAATTTCCCATCATATACTGGCGACTTATCGTCTTAAAGCCAGGCCGGTTTAATAAACATCGGATAATTTATAATCATGCTTTATTCAACCTGTTTCTGCATACAACAAGTTTAAAGTGTCCTGGCGGTTTACCGCCGGACGGGTCATAATGCCCAACATATAACCCGGGTTTATAACCAAGGCTGCACTTAAGAATAATTAAATATGAAATATATCATACCTGTGACATTGAATCACATCATTGGTTTACCAACTTTTTGTAGTAAGAGTGATAACCCCAATCTTGAGTAATGATAACTCCTTTCATACTGTGCCGGTTTATGATAAAACCGTACCGGGTTGTGACAAACACCGGTTTAACCATATATAATACCGGCGACTCATAGTCAAACCAGACCGGGCGGATAGTCTCCGGATTAAGATTTGATCATGTACTGACAACTTGTAATTGAAAGTCAAGCCGGGTTAATGAACACCGGTTTACTCCATAATAAGATGGTAACATAAAATCAAACCGGGCAGATAGTCTCCGGATTAGGATTTGACCATGTTCCGCCAATTTGTAATTGACAGTTTGAAACGGATTAACAATGTCGGTTTAAAAACGCAACAAAAATCAAATAACAGTTATGAAAAAAATATGGAAGCAAAGGCAATGATAAGACCGTTTGCAAAAAGAGGCTTTACTGAGCCGATCAGATGGTGTTACCATGGTCGGACACGACCAAGCTCCCAATAAGGTGTAGCTATGGTTCAAGTCAGCCAGGTCCCCAACTGAAACCGTGGCATTATGTCGATCAAGTGGCGTGGCAATGGTTCGGGTTCGACCAAGCCCCCAAGTGACTCTGTGGCCTTAGGCCGATCAAGAGGCGTGACTGGTTCAGACTTGACCATGTCCCCAAGTGATCTGGTGGCTTTCGCCTATCAAAAGGTGTTGCATTGGTTCGGACACGACCAAGCCCCCAAGTGATATTGTCGCACTAGGCCGATCAAGAGGCGTGGCTATGGTTCGGATACGACCAAGCCCCCAAGTGACCAATAATATGATAAGCCAACAAGGCATGATACCCATGTTTGGACCGCGCATCATGGCAGCAAGTCCTCTTTGGCACCCTTTAACTTTTTGCAAGAGATAAATCCTTTTTGAACCGGGATTTTGAACCGGATATTGAGAGCTTCAAAGCTTTGTGGGAGACATCTTTCCCTTGAACCGGATTGTAAACCGAAACCTTCATTTTCAGCCGGAAATTTTCTGATGGCCTTTCAACTCAAACTTGCGAGAAGTTAATTTTTGAACCGGACATTTTTAAACCGGATTTGAGCGCTTGAGAGCTTTGTGAGAGAATATATTTCCCTTGAACCGGGTTGTAAACCGGATACTTGAGAGCTTTAGTGAGACTGACTTCCCTTGAGCCGGATTTTAAACCGGAATCCTTTCTGATGATCCGGAACTTCTTCATTGAGCCGGGATTTTGTAACTGTCATATACTTACTAAGCTGGAAATTTTCTGACGGCCTTCAAATAACAGTAGCCTCCTGGACCGGGTTATCTTTCCCTCCATCGTCCTGGGGTTCTTAAACTTGCTGGCAAGATTTGCTTAGTCATGTCATCGTAGCCCCCGAGTCTCAAGGTGACTCGAGGAGTTGGCTAGAAACTCTCCATATTTGGCTGTGATATAAACCGGCATAACTTGTATATCATTGGTGTTGATAACAAGATGTGAATCCACAGAAGGTTGTGATGACTGCGGCGGGTTATAAATGATCCCGTATGAACCGTGTCAGCAACTCGGCCAATGATTCCTTCCAACTGGCGATTTGAAGTTAACCAAACTGTAGTGGCGGCGACTTGTGCGCCTGCCCATTGAGCCATCCACTGTAGACGGCGGTTGATAGTATATGATAATTTGCCTCCATTTTGAAAGAAAACCGGGCTACCCAAGCTGTGACTTGCTCATGCAGACAGGTGCGGCCTGGTATGCTGATGTAGACCAGGCCGCAATAAATGGACGGTAGAAACGTCCACAGTATTAGAGGTGGCTTGGGCAGATGAACCGGCCATGGTGTTGTAAACCGGTTCGGACGGGCGAGTCAAACGCAGGCACGGTCCCGGCAAGCTGATGTAAACCGGGCCGTAAGGGCGGCGTCTTGCACGCGTCCATTCACCGTGTAATGTGGCACGGACGAACACCGGGCAGGACGTTGCCAGCGCGTGCTTCATACCCATGGTATAAACCACGTTTATAATGAATAATTGTCCTGCATACAATATTGCAGACCAAGGCAAAGATAAACTGCTCTTTGACAAAACTAATATGCACTAATAAAATATATTTTAGATGGATATCACCTGATGTGTTAGGCCAGAAATTATCCGCCATGGAGTTGATGATCACCACAGTGATGCTAAAATTAATCACGGCCGAGTCGGCCAGACGAGCAGACGGATGGTCCGGTCGCGGTGTTGTAAACCGGACTACGGGGCGGCGGTTTGTGTTCCGATTTATCAGTGTAATATCCGCAGATGCTGGTGTAGAATAGCTAGCGCGCGCCGTCCACAGTAGGGCATCACTTTTATAGTGAGCACTTGTCCTGTATAAAAAGATATAGGACAGAGTAATTGTTCTTTGATAAAAACAATATGTTAAGAAAAATAGATGGATATCACCTGGTTCGTCTGGACGACAGATGGAGTCTTACAAACACCAAGTTAATCGCTCGCCCAAGGCAACGACGGAAACGGTGCACCACAGCAGTGAAAACGGCCCGAGGTGAAACCGTGGATGATGAAGTAGAGGCAGCCCACAACGGACGTGCAGCGACTCGGAACAATGTTGCTGCGGCGGCTTGTGGAGGCAGGTCCGCGGGCCGTGGTTACAACAACGATAAAAAACGCAGCGACGGCTTGGAACGGCGTGGCGGCCCCGCGAAGAGGTGAAGCAGCGGGTGGACGGCCAAGGACAACTGGGCGGGTCGAGGCGCTGCAATGGCCGCAGCGGCAGTGAAACGAATCCACGCCCACGGCCCCATCCACTCCGGATCGTGGTTGTTTTGATTTTATTTTTACCTTACCTTACCATGAGGATGATCCTGTAGTAGCACTTGCCTCCTTCCGATTCGGATGGATGTAGTCATTAAAGACAGAACACGTCTTGATCTAGTACTAGTACTCAAGTAGTATTAGCCCTCTTCCCAAAAAGGAAATAATTGATGTTGGCTTTCACGTGACAAAGTTCTAGAAGTACTGTAGCGGTTTGACCGAGAGTCCCTACCATGACCTGCCCGGATGCAGAGAGTCACTTTTTCCCTGATCTTCACGTGCTAACCCTGCGTAGCACCTTCTTCCGATCCGGCTTCAGGCAATCATCTCGGCAACTCCCGCTTGCGACAGCGGCAACTCGGCAAATCAGAAGGAAATAACAGTATTTTGATGATCTTGATCCGTATTGATGAAACCTCCTTTGCCCTTGGCTTTTTGCGGTGATGCAACGGAAAGTGATATGGCCACGATGGATCGCCTGGCCGCGTTTGACGGTGCACATAGACGCGATCCGGCTCTTCTCATCTGAAAATTATGAACTTCTCCATCCTTAGAAAGATCCCTCCAAGAACTCAACACCATCGTGCGCAAGCCCCACGGTGGGCGCCAACTGTCGTGGAATTAACACGTCAGATGTCCTTAGTGTGAGGACTTAGTCGCGAGGCCAACGCATCTATGTGGTAGCTTGAGAGGGGTTGAGCGGAATCGAGAGACGCAACACAAGACAGGGATTTAGACAGCTTCGGGCCCCGGGAAACATCATCCAGTAAAAACCCTACATGCTGTTTGAGGCTAGGTCTCATTATCATCACGAGGGAGTCGCCGTAAACCGGCTCTCCTCTTTGTGTCTAGCCCTAAGATTGTTTCTTCTTGCTTGTAGCTTCTCCCTCTTTGGGGAGCCCTACCCCTCCTTATATATGTTGAAGGGGCGGGTTACATGTGGAGTCCTATTAGGATTAGGACTAGTCTATCTCTAATGCAAACCGGATACAAGTCCTGGTCTTAACTCCTTGTCAGGTAAATATTCCTCATGCCTTTCCTCTTAAACCGGCCCACAATAGTTGAACCGGCCTTCATGAACCGCCAGACGGGCCACCGGGTCTTGTCGCTCCTCGTACCCGTCCGCCGGGTCACCAGTGATTTACAACGTCCTGGCGGGTTGCTGGTAAATCGCCAGGTCTGGGCGGGTCACCAGATGAATATCGCCAAGTGCCAGCGGGACCTCAAATAAACCGCCAAGTCCGGCCGGGTTAACTTCCGGCCGGTTTACACCGCGGGGTATATCCCCGACAGCCGGCGTGTCAAGCACACTAGCTCGCTCCCCAAATACTCTCGTCTTTGCATCCCTCGCAATCTCAAAAATATATGCTCGCCCTTGATCCAAATTTTTAGTAGCCCTGCCTTGTAACTCCCACCTTGTAAAACTTTCAATTGTCGCGGTATTTCCTCAAACACCACCTTAACCACCCCCCTCCACACGCACCACACACTCCCCAAAACCTCCTCTCATAGACACACACCACCCCCGAAACCATTGGTAGGTCGCCGCCATCGCCGCCGCCTCCATCCTCAACCTCTGCATGTGTGTCGGGGAGCTCGAGGCGCCAATGGCCCAAGAGAGGTTTATCGCGGCCACTTCGCCCGACGCCGGCGAGGTGGCCGCCGAGGTGTCCCTGTCGTCCTCCGCGGGCTCTTTATCAATCTGCCATCACCGGTCCCCCGATCCTCCCGCCGCCAGGCCCCTACACCGGTTCGAGGACTTCCCCGTCCTCCCTCGGACCCGGCAGCCGATGAGGTCCTACCTCGGGGTCCGGCAGTAGCGGTGGGGGACATGGAGATTGCAGATCAGGAGACCCACACCCACCGGTGGCTCGGTAGCTTCCACACGGCCGAGCTCTCGACCATGGAGTACAATTGCTGGCAGGTCTGCTACCATGGAGCGGTGGCTAGGCTCAATTTCCCCTTTGGCACACGTCTGGTCCATCTTGTTCCGCCGGAGCCAGGGGTGGTGAGCTCGGCTATGGTGCGGGAGGACCACGAGGCGTGGGAGCGCCTCGAGGCCGAGGCTGCCGAAGAGGCCTACATGCAAGAGCTTCGCCGGCAGCACCCGGAGCTTGTGGAGGCGGAGTGGGCGATCTTTGCCGGTGCGGAGGGCGGCGAGGTTATCGTGCTCTCCTTCGATGACGAGGTCGAAGGCGGCGAGGACGGTGGCGCAGAAGGCGGTGAGGTTATCGCGCTCTCCTCGATGACGAGATTGAAGGCAGCAAGGACGGCGGCACGGAGGGCATCGAGGTGGGTGGCGAGGACGAGGAGATCAAGGTCGACGAGTGGAGGAGTGTCTTCCCCAACGACCATGACAACGACACCGGCCCGGACCCAGCTCGCGGCACACCGTACCTGACAAGGAAGGATTGGCTCGACCTTCACTTCGACAAAAAGTAGTTTAGCTTAGTTCAAATTTATGTTTCATGTTTGGTTATGCAAAACTATCTATGTTTATGTTTGAATGCATGCTACTTTTGGTTGAACCTGCTTTGAACTTGATCAAATTGAAGTTTACAACGTTAAGTTTAGGGGATCGACTAGAAACGGCCAAAAATTGTTGGAGTGTGTATATATATATCCACTAAGGGTTTTAGTCCTTTAACTTTTAAAGGATCGGCTAGAGATGGCCTTATGCCTTGTTTATCTCAGTTCTTCACAATGTGATGCTATATATGTGCAACTATTTGCCGTGCAGTTCAATTTCATCAATAACAGTTTCAACAATACTTGGTTGATGTTGAGGATATTGCAGGTAACATGCCTTTTCATTTTTTAACAATAACTAGTGTACTTTAGACCTGCACAATACCGGTTTGAATGATTATTTGCTTGTTTTTAAATGTTATGCCTAATGCAGTTAACACACCTTTCCACTTCTTGTTTAACTAGCGTGCTTAAGCCTGCACACTGAAGCTACGATTTGTCGATTATGTTGTCTACCATGGATATATTTGGTTGATGTTTAGCCTGTTGTGCTTAACATGCCTTTATATGTACTCATACATGACAATATTGAGAACAGTGTTGTTTTCCATGGAGGTTAGTTTCATCGCATTGCTTATATGTACTCACTGTTCAGGATATCGGTAGCTGGTACCATATAGCCTGGGGGCTGATAACAGATTAATCGTTGAATAGGACATTTCACTGAATATATCTGTAACCCATTTATCAGTATGTTAACTAGGGCCATATTTAATACTCCCTCCGTCCTAAAGTAAGTGTCTCAAATTTGTACTAGCTCTAGTACTAATTTGTATTAAGCTCAAGACACTTATTTTTGGACGGAGGGAGATATGAGGCTACATAGCAACATGCATTGTACTGAATGACTAAATATGCAATCCCAGGCTACATAGCAACAAGGAAGAGTGTTACCTTAATGTTCCAATGATGTCTAGATATACATGTAATAAAATCTTATATAATGGGATGGAGGGAGTGTTGTACTACATCATTTTGCAATTGTTTAGCTTCTAATATTAACTTGGTGCTTTTAGGTACATATGTCATTGCCAAAGATCCACACTTCGACCCTTTCTGTGTATGGGGTAATGAGATATTCATGAACCAGCATCAAGTGAGGAAACTGATAAAGATTGTTATTAAAATGGGTCAAAAGATGTCAATCGAACCATTTGTTTACACTTTATACAAGACAACAGTGAACTGCAGGATGGTAAGTAAGAACCATGTAGCCTTCTTTTTACTGCCCGTAATGAGTTGTTTTAGTTGACAATTTCTAAATGTTTTTCCTTTGTAGTGGATCCTGAAGCATTTTACTGAAGATTACCTCTCAAACTACATGATTGGCCGCAGGCCATCACAAGGGTTGGACTAGAGTGGTGTGTGCCTTCTGCATACAGGAGAGCACAATAGGGCCATTCCGCTTCACCTTGTTCAGCAACTAGAGTGTCTGTCGCCTCTTTCTTTACCATCTGTAATAGTACAAGTATAGAACCCTGGTTCATCATTCTTTATTTGGTGCTTATGTAATTCTTAAACATATGTACCTATGAATCGAATAATGCATTGGTTGTTTGAACCTGATGGATATGAATAAAGCTATAGCCTACTTTCAAGTTTAAATTAGGTACAATTTTAAATAACAGCAATTAAATTAGGGCGAAATTACGGTTTGCAGGTCATTACGGCGCACACGGTTAATAAAGCACAGCGTGTGCGATATACATCATAATCCGACACGGTTCACGAAGAGGAAATGTGTGTAACAATGCACATAGTTGATGTTTACAAAGCGAGTGTGATGTCAAACACTATCACATACGATGCGGGAAAACTAAATGTGTGTGAATGTCTACCTATCGTACACAGTTTATAATCATGAACTGTTTGTGATGTGCCAGGCACCGCAAACGTAGAGCCAGTTTGGTACGTGACTAGAAAACTCCCGTGCCTGGAATCTGCCTGGTTTTAGGTAAAACCACAAAACTCCGACTGCGATGGAAATGCAAGCACAAATGAGTAGCAAGGACGAAGCGTTTGGGATATTCGAGACATCAGAAATGGTTATATAGGGGCAACTATATGCATCAAGGCTCCCTATCCCCGTAAGTTTTTGGGTCATGTGGGAAGGACCCCCCTATCGCCCACACTCACTTGGCCACGGTTCCAAATGCCGTCGCGGAAAGGGGTTAAAAACCATTTGTATAGCGCCTCGCTATACCAGTGACTATATCATTTAATCTTGCGCGTAATCGTTGAGGGATTGACAACCCCTCTATGCATTGGGTTGCAAGTATTTGTTATATGTGTGCAAGTGTTGTTTACATAGTGTTGCTTGGTTCTCCTACTGGATTGATAACCTTGGTTTCGTAACTAAGGGAAATACTTATACTATTGTACCACATCATCCTCTCCTCTTCGAGGAAATCCCAATGTGGCTCATAAGTAGAAATCATAAAATCACAGCGTGTGCGATATACATCATAATACGACACGGTTCACGGAGAGGAAACATGTGTAACAATGTACACAGTTGCTGTTGCAAAGCGTGTGTGATGTTAGACACTATCACATACGGTGCGGGAAAACTAAATGTGTGTGAATGTCTACCTATCGTACACGGTTTATAATCATGAACTGTTTGTGATGTGCCAGGCATAGTAAACGTAGAGCCAGTTTGGTACGAGCCTAGAAAACTCCCGTGCCTGGAATCTGCCTGGTTTTAGGTAAAACCACAAAACTCCGGCTGCGATGGCAATGCAAGCACAAACGAGTAGCAAGGATGAAGCGTTTGGGATATTTGAGACATCGGAAATGGTTATATAGGGGCAATTGTATGCATCAAGGCTCCCTATCCCCCGACGGTTTCTGGGTCATGTGGGAAGGACCCCCTATCGCCCACACTCACTTGGTGATGGTTCCAAATGTCGTCGTGGGAAGGGGTTAAAAACCGTTTTTATAGCACCTCACTGTACTAGTGACTATATCATTTGATCTTGCTCGTAACCGTTGAGGGATTGACAACCCCTCTACACGTTGGGTTGCAAGTATTTGTTGTTTGTGTGCATGTGTTGTTTACATAGTGTTGCTTGGTTTTCCTACTGGATTGATGACCTTGGTTTCGTAACTGAGGGAAATACTTATCACTACTATACCACATCATCCTCTCCTCTTCGAGGAAATCCCAACGTGGCTCATAAGTAGCAAGGATAAACCCACAATTCATCGGATCCCAACAAACATGCCGAAAAGATTACATCAAGTAGATCTCTGAAGATATCACT
This sequence comes from Triticum aestivum, assembly GCF_018294505.1. Taxonomy (NCBI): domain Eukaryota; kingdom Viridiplantae; phylum Streptophyta; class Magnoliopsida; order Poales; family Poaceae; genus Triticum; species Triticum aestivum. The sequence goes on along the minus strand of NC_057810.1, from coordinate 284,905,515 downwards.
GTATTGAAGATCAGAGAGAGAGAGAGAGAGAGAGAGAGAGAGAGAGAAAGCCATCTAGCTACTTCTATGGACCTGTAGGTCCTCTCGAAACTACTCACACATCATCATGGAGGCAGCAAGGTTGATGAAGATTGCCTCCGTGATTGATTCTCCCTCTGGCAGAGTACCGATGGAGGCCTCTAGATGGGATCGCAGAAGAACAAAGGCTTGTAGTGGCGATAAATTTGCTTCGAGTCTCGCTCTAGTTTTTTTAGGATTTAGGGAATTTATAGTGCTGGAATTAGGTCAGATGGACCTCCATGGGGCCCACAAAATCAAGTGGCATTCCCCCCAGGGCACGGAATGTGAGCTTGTGGCCCACCTACACATCTTCTGGCCCTCCCTCAAAGCTTCTAGGGTCTCTTCTGGTCCAAAAAACACCGAAAGTTTTATTGTGTTTGGACTTTGTTTGGTATGGTTTTTCTGCGAAACAAAGAAATAGGAAAAAAAATAGGAGCTAGCACTAGGCACTTAGTTCATAGGTTAGTTCCCAAAAAATAATATAAAATGACATATAAAGCATACAATATCGATAATATAATAGCATGAAACAGTAAATAATTATAGATGCGTTGGAGACGTATCAACATCCGTGGAGATCAAACGATCGCGAGCATGCTAGGGAGCCTCCCACATGAAGTACAGAAAACATCACCTATATTCAGAAAAATGCAGATAAGATATCAGGATGTTCAGAAAACATCACCTATAGTTGCATGTAATTTTTATTCAGGACAAATAATTGTTTATAACTTTTTATTTTTAATAATGTTAATAACATTGATTACCTCAGGTAGTTTAAATGGTGCTTTTGTCCTGAATGCAAATGATATGCACATGAAGGTAATCTTTATCTGAACATTTCGGTATCTTATTTGCATTTTTCTGAGTTCATATGAATTAGTTATGAATTTTCAAAGTTTTGGTCAAACTGTCAAAGGGCATTCGAGGGACCTCGACAGAAAAAGTAAGGGCAAAACTGAGCAAGCTCGAAAAGTAAGGGCAAAACCCGTGGGTAGGAACCAACTAGGGGTAAAAAGGTAATTGTCCCTATATCTTTTGAGTATGGCTTTATAGAATGCTTCATGTGCTTCACTTATATCATTTGAAGTTTGGATTGCCTATTTCTCTTCATATAGACAACCGCCATTTGTAGAATGCTCTTTTGCTTCACTTATATTTGTTAGAGCGTGGGCATATCTTTTGTAGAAAGAATTAAACTCTCTTGCTTCACTTATATTTATTTAGAGAGATGACAGGAATTGGTCATTCACATGGTTAGTCATAAAATCCTACATAAACTTGTGGATCACTGAATATGATATGTTTGATTCCTTGCAATAGTTTTGCGATATAAAGATGGTGATATTAGAGTCATGCTAGTGGGTGGTTGTGGATTGTAGAGACACTTGTGTTGAGGTTTGTGATTCCTGTAGCATGCACATATGGTGAACTGCTTTGTGATGAAGTTGGAGCACAATTTTATTTATTGATTGTCTTCCTTATGAGTGGCGGTCGGGGACGAACGATGGTCTTTTCCTACCAATCTATACCCCTAGGAGCATGCGCGTAGTACTTTGTTTTCAATGGCTTGTAGATTTTTGCAATAAGTATATGAGTTCTTTATGACTAATGTTGAGTCCATGGATTATACGCACTCTCACCCTTCCATCATTGCTAGCATCTTCGGTATCGTGCATTGCCCTTTCTCACCTCGAGAGTTGGTGCAAACTTCGCCGGTGCATACAAACCCCATGATATGATATGCTCTGTCACACATAAGCCTCCTTATATCTTCCTCAAAATAGCCACCATACCTACCTATCATGGCATTTCCATAGCCATTCCAAGATATATTGCCATGCAACTTCCATCATCATCATATACATGACTTGAGCTTTTCATTGTCATATTGCCTTGCATGATCGTAAGATAGCTAGCATGATGTTTTCATGGCTCGTCCGTTTTTTGATGCCATTGCTACGCTAGATCATTGCACATCCCGGTACACCGCCAGAGGCATTCATATAGAGTCATATCTTTGTTCTAGATATTGAGTTGTAAGTAAATAAAAGTGTGATGATCATCATTATTAGAGCATTGTCCCAGTGAGGAAAGGATGATGGAGAGTATGATTCCCCCACAAGTCGGGATGAGACTCCGGACTTCATGAAGAATAAAAGAGGCCAAAGAAGCCCAAATAAAAAAAGAGGCCAAAGAAGCCCACCAAAAAGAAAGAAAAAATAATAAAAAATAAAAAATTAGAAAATAAAAAAATGAGAGAAAAAGAGAGAAGGGGTAATGTTACTATCCTTTTACCACACTTGTGCTTCAGAGTAGCACCATGTTCTTCATAGAGAGAGTCTCCTATGCTTTCACTTTCATATACTAGTGGGAATTTTCATTATAGAACTTGGCTTGTATATTCCGATGATGGGCTTCCTCAAATGCCTGAGGTCTTCATGAGCAAGCAAGTTGGATGCACACCCACTTAGTTTTAGTTTGAGCTTTCATACACTTATAGCTCTAGTGCATCCGTTGCATGGCAATCCCTACTCACTCACATTGATATCTATTGATGGGCATCTCCATAGCCCGTTGACACGCCTAGTCGATGTGAGACTTTCTCCTTTTTTTGTCTTCTCCACATAACCCCCACCATCATATTCTATTACACCTGTAGTGCTATGTCCATGGCTCACGCTCATGTATTGCATGAAAGTTGAAAAAGTTTGAGATTATTAAAGTATGAAACAATTGCTTGGCTTGTCATCGGGGTTGTGCATGATTAAATACTTTGTGTGATGAAGATAGAGCAACAGCCAGACTATATGATTTTGTAGGGATAACTTTCTTTGGCCTTGTTGTTTTGAAAAGACATGATTGCTTTATTGGTACGCTCGAAGTATTATTGTTTTTATGTCAAATGATAGACTATTGCTTTGAATCACTCGTGTCTTAATATTCATGCCATGATTAGACATATGATCAAGATTATGCTAGGTAGCATTCCACATCAAAAATTATATTTTTTATCATTTACCTACTCGAGGACGAGTAGGAATTAAGCTTGGGGATGCTGATACGTCTCCGTTGTATCTATAATTTTTGATTGTTCCATGCCAATATTATTCAACTTTTATATACTTTTGGCAACTTTTTATACTATTTTTTGGGACTAACATATTGATCCAGTGCCCAGTGCCAGTTCCTGTCTGTTGCATGTTTTTTGTTTCGCAGAAACCCAATATCAAACGGAGTCCAAATGGGATAAAAATGGACGGAGATTTTTTTTTGGAATATTTATGATTTTTGGGAAGTAAAATCAACGCGAAACGGTGTCCGGGGTGGCCACGAGACAGGGGGCGCGCCCTCCCCCCAGGGCGCGGCCTGGGCTCTCGTGGGCCACCCGTAAGGCGGTTGACGCTCTTCTTTTGGCGCAAGAAAGCTAATTTTATGAGAAAGATCTGGGCGAAATATTCACCCCAATCGGAGTTACGGATCTCCGGATATTTAAGAAACGGTGAAGGGGTATAATCTGGGAACGCAGAAACAGAGAGATAGATCCAATCTCGGAGGGGCTCTCGCCCCTCCCACGCCATGGGAGCCAAGGACCCGAGGGGAAACCCTTCTCCCATCTAGGGAGGAGGTCAAGGAAGAAGAAGAAGAAGGGGGGCCCTCTCTCCCTTGCTTCCGGTGGCGCCAGAGCGCTGCCGGGGGCCATCATCATCACCGCGATCTTCACCAACAACTTCACCACCTTCATCACCAACTCTTCCTCCCTCTACGCAGCGGTGTAACCTCTCTCTTACCCGCTGTAATCTCTACTTAACATAGTGCTCAACGCTATATATTATTTCCCAATGATGTATGGCTATCTTATGATGTTTGAGTAGATCCGTTTTGTCCTATGGGTTAATTGATGATCGTGATTGGTTTGAGTTGCATGTTTTATTACTGGTGCTATCCTATGGTGCTCTCCGTGTCACGCAAGTGTGAGGGATCCCCGTTGTAGGGTTTGCAATATGCTTATGATTTGCTTATGGTGGGTGGTGTGAGTGAACAGAAGCACAGACTCGAGTAAGTAGGTTGTTTGCGTATGGGATAAAAGGGGACTTGATACTTTAATGCTATGGTTGGGTTTTACCTTAATGAATCTTTAGTAGTTGTGAATGCTTGCTAGAGTTCCAATCATAAGTGCATATGATCCAAGTAGAGAAAGTATGTTAGCTTATGCATCTCCTTCAAATAGAATTGCAACAATGACTACCGGTCTAGTTATCGATTGCCTTGGACAAATAACTTTCTCGTAACAAAAAGCCCTCTACTAATATTTACTTTATTGCATCTTTATCTAAACAGCCCCTAGTTTATATTTACATGTTCTTTATTATCTTGCAAACCTATCCTATCACACCTACAAAGTACTTCTAGTTTCATACTTGTTCTAGGTAAAGCGAACGTCAAGCGTGCGTAGAGTCGTATCAGTGGTCGATAGGACTTGAGAGAGTATTTGTTCTACCTTTAGCTCCCCGTTGGGTTCGACACTCTTACTTATCGAAAGAGGCTACAACTATCCCGTATACTTGCGGGTCATCAGATTTCACAACAAAGATGGATGCCCCCTTTTGCATCTTATTTACAAATGCCATTATCTCGGGTTCAAATAGATGAATGCACTTCCTATGAATTCGAATCTTCGAAACCCCCTTTATGTTGAATTCGACATGTATTCTATTTCGTAGCTAGCAATTTGGAATGTATCCATGCAAGTGACAAATGTATAAAGTGCTTCACACTAACAACATGGAGTGCCCTAATTAATGTTTATATATGAATTGCAAAAGCATCCATTGCCTGTATTTCAAACCGCTCTCACTCTATGGATCGATAATATGAAATAAACACATGCACATGCTAGAATTCAATAGAGTATGGGTGTCTGATAGACCGATTTTCGTCCATACGCAATTTGCAAAATTCATGATCTCATCCAAAAATAATAATGCCATTTATATTTTAATTTAATGCGTAGAACTGCCTTTTACACGTAGATGCACTATGCCTCGGCCTGTTCTCACAAACGCGTTATATATCTCTCTATCTAACGCATAAGTGCACACACTTTATATGCATCGGCATTTCTCTTTCACACATTCTCACAATCTCTCTCAGGGTGTCGGGGTGTCTCAGGCACATGCTCTCTCTGTTTCTCTCTCTCTCTCTCTATTTTTGACTACTATGCACCACTCTTTTCACTAATCTCAGTTGGAAAACACTATTTCTCTCACATGCATATATACACACGCATGATCTCTACTAGCCCTCTATACGCACATATATGTGCCTACGTGTCTCCCGCATGCACATTATCCTTAGGCCTCTCTCGCACACATTGCCCCCCCCCCCCAGACACACCTCTCTCTTAGTAGTTGGCAGATATGATTTCATCATATCATTCGGTAGGATATCCCTGACTGTTAGGCTGGATGGTAATACGAGGCAAAGTTTTACCCTAGTTCGGACCCTTGCAGTTGAAGAAAGAGCCTACTCCTGGTACTGTATATTAGTGATAGGGGTGTGTACAAAGTACACGTGAATACCAGGCATTGTGCGTGTGTGTATACTATCGACGAACTAGCCCCCAAGCTTCTATAACATACTGGGGGCCTAGGGTTACAAATCATATATCGGCTTATCACCAGTGGGGATAGAGTCCTCCGTGACTCTGGTAGCTTCGTGTTGTACGCCGAGTCCTCCACATGGGTCTTCGTATAACGCGTCTCGGTCCAACCTATATGTGGCGCAGGATGGAACTGACCCATGAGTCTTCATGTTGACCCACCACAACTAGAAATGATGTGCCCACCACACCACACACGCAATCGGCCACTAAGAAAATAAGCATATACAATAGTACAATGTTATACATGAAAGTTAATTGCATGGTGCATCCAAAAATATTTGTTCTGCATTGTGAATGTTTATATATTCTCCTAAAATATTAGTCACGGGAAAGAGAAGCGAAGGGCATATCTCTCCTTGTATCCACCGGACACCCCCTCTTTCTACACCATTTTCATGTACACACACAAACTATCTCTTGATCCTCCAAAAGTATGCATGCCCACGAGACATTCACACGTGACGGTCAATGTATTCAAGCTAAATCACTATATGGTCACTGGAATTCAGAATATGCTCATTACGGTCATCGTATACATTCTCGTGGTGATCATACGGTATCTAGCTGACGATACGTCTCCATATTTTGTTGATGACACTGACGGACTTTGCATTTGATGCGTGCTCCGTATTTTGGTGACGACACTTAAGGTCATTGTATTTGAAACGAAAGCACAATATGTTCACTAGACTTCAGAATAAGCTCATCACGGTCACCACATACATTTTGTCGTGCTAACCAACATGTGGTTGGATGGTTAGGAGGACAGTGATTTCTCGAGCCCACCAAGGTTAAAGTCCCGGTGCTCGCATTTATCTTGTGTTAATTTCAGTATTTTCCAGCGATGTGCGTTCAGTGGGAGGAGACGTTCCACTCGACTACGAGGCACCTATGGTGACTTCGTAAAATCTCAAGATCATATGCTGGCCCACTCTCTCGAAGGTGCTCATAGGGGTAGGGTCTGCGTGTGTGCGCTTATAGCAGTGAGTGCTTGCGCGTATATATGAGCCCTTGCGTCTGTACCATGTTAAACAAATACATGTCATGATTATACAGTAACTGGCTCACCCGTACAACTCCGTATTTTGTTGATGACACAATCAATTGACCAGTCAAACGTTCCATGCGGCACAACTAGTGTTGCACCATCGGGGTGCGTAACCATGGGGGCCACATGGCAGCCTGTATATGAAAGAAAGAAATGGTAGTTTGAGTTTGTACTGTGTTAATAAAATAGGAGTACATTTTAGGCTGATCATACGGCCACTGGCTCACAATACAGCTCTGTAATTTGTTGATAACACGATCAATTGACCAGTCAAACGGTCCACATTCAGCAGCGCACATTACCATAGGGCCCACCCGTCAGCGTGTATATGAAGGACAAAAATGGTAATAAATTAGTGGTCGGTGTGTATTCAAAGTCGTGAGACCTCTGGTTGGCAGTCGCCGGTGGTGGGGGGTGTTGATTGGGCGGTGGGGTGGGGATCGCCGGAGAAAAAGCTCGGTGGGGGGGGGGCTAGAGGGATGGCCGATGCGACGGCGGACCAGCGGTGGGGAGTGGTTTCGGGGCGGGCAAGGCGGCGTGGTGGCGCGGGCCGGCCATGGGTGGCGCGGGCCGGCGGTTCTGCCGGTGGTGGCTGGCGGCTCAGGGGGGTGGAGTTTGATGATAAACTGGAGGCCCTTGATTCCGTATCCAACGTCTGGAAAATCTAATGACCAGAGATGAAAAAGTCAGTCGACTGAGGTGTAGCCTCACCCCGCACGTACACATGCATGCACGCAAGACACGCATGCATGCAGGCGTGCAACACTGACACGTACACATAACGTACGTACACACACATGCAGGCGTGCAACACTGACATGTACACATGCACTCACGACCACACGCATGTACGCAGTCATGCATGCAACACTGAAACGTACCCTTGCACGCACGCCTGCATGCACATAGCACACGACGCAAGACACACGCTCAACCTATACGTGCATGCACCATTTGTTAAGGACATGGATTGTTACGGGTATTAATCAATCTTATCTGTGATAAGTAGAACATTGATGTTTGCAGCGGTCTTTATGAATCACAATGTATCGAATGGGCTATCAACATAGTAGGCTTATCTACATGAAAAATATGACGTCACACTCAATGAACAATCATTGGTTTATGAAATGCCTGCTTCTGACTGCCCTGGCCCACCAAAGGTTCCTCTGTTGTGCGCTGCCTGCGCTGGGTCACTCACATGCAGGCCATGTACCCAAAGAGCACACACGTCAGTGGAAGAACGGCGTGATGTCCTACGTCAGAGTCGAGGGCGCCACTCGCTGCACGCCCGGTTGAACACGCCTCCTTGCCGCATTCAAACGCCTCCATGAAACCCGCCCGTGTGGAAGCCGGGAAACCCATTCTGGACACACGTCCGTTCATGACCGGGCCGGCATTAAACGCAACCCCGGCCGAGCTCCTCCCGTCCGTCGTCTATTTAATCTCCTATTTAAATGAGGCCAAACGCCGGCCAAGAACCGCACACCTCCGCCGCTCCCCTATCTCCTCCTTCACCATTTTGTCTACTCTTACAATGGCTTACGAAGAGTAGTTATTCCACATTCAAGCTGGTTGGGTAGCCCGTAGGATACGAGCTATGCAGCTCACTGATCCACCTCCCTCCCCTTGCCCGACGGATACAGTTGCCGCCCCAAGCCGGCGTGCAGTTCAGCAACTCGCCGCTCCAGGCCAGCTCGGCGAGGAGAAGCTCACGGGCGTCGTTGCTGCCGTCCACGCCGCTGCCTCATACCGCGTCTCCCGTTTCTGTGGCCGAGACTCCCATGCTGGCGGCCGCGCCATGCAAGCAGTGACAGAAGTCGGGTGCACGGAAAGCGATGAGTCGATGGCCAGCGCCTCCGCATCCGCCGCCATCATCGAGGAGAAGTAGAACATGTGAGACCGCCGCCGCTTGGGTCCCATGAAGGCCACCGCGGAGGCGACGCCGGTGTACACAGCAAGTGTCTTGCCGGATCCTTTTGTTGCGAGGACCTTCGTCGACCCCGCATGGGCTCCATGGAAGAGGGGAATGTTAGGATGAACTCGAGCCGGTGCCGGCCATGGCGAAGCAGTGGCCGGTGATGAACTCGAACCGGTGTCGGACACCATCATATTTGGCATCAGGCAATGATATCAATTGGGCAGTGGGGAAGCAAGCTGTCCTTTGCGCTGAAGCATATACCTCCGGGGCTCTCGGCAGTCTGGTGATCGTGCTGCCGGACATGAGGAACACAAATCAATCAACGGGCGACCATTTAGGCCAGGTATTATATACCTGTGCTGTCCAGAACTAGCACCGTGTAGTTCATTTGAATGTAATGAAATCCATCATGTTTGTATGAAAATCTGGTATTTTATATGATTTCCATCGTTGTTTATATGAAATATCAGTTTGTCTACGTGTTTGCGTGAATTTCATCCGATTGGTTGAGTTGCTGTCATAATGTGTGCGGCTCCGGTTGGATGGCGTAATTTGTGGGTCACCGGTCGGTTTGCGGGCGGCTCGGGCAGTGTGGTGGGACAAAAAAACACAGCTCGTGCGAGCTCGTCTCAAATGTGTGCGCTGGAGGATGCATGAGCACCCGAGCCATTCCTCGTTCATCGGTGGCAAAGGCACCGGTGGACAAAAGGGTCGCCAATATTTTGGCTACCCCGGGCAAGATCCAAACAACCCCTTCCAACAGATTCAAATCCCTCATTCGCTGTGGAATTTTGCCATGTGTTGTTTTCATGGACTAGCAAGATGCCCATGCATTGCACGGAACATCAAGATGCATCTTTTTACAAAACACCTGTTATAATTGACCCATGGAGGAGTAATCCCATTTTGTAAAAACTAATGATATCTCGAGAATTTTATCGGATAAATGGTATCTCGAGAATTTTATCGGACTCCGTTTTTGTATACAAGGCCACAAACCCATATTGCAGGTACCAAGGCAAAAATTAATGTCTTCTATGTCAATGTTGCAAGCCACCTTGTTTCCTTGTTTGCCGTGTATTCTTTTCTTTCATGCACATCAAGCCAATGCTCACACTCCCGCATGCATGCAAGGGCTAATTAATGTCCTCCTTTGCTAGTACTACGAGGCAAACACCATTAATATTGCATCGATTAGTGTTAGTGGCCTTGTATATGTGCAAATTGTAATTTTGATAGTGGCCCCTTGTATATAAAAATGGAGGGAGAAAGATGAGAGATAAGGTGAGGAGGAGTGGGGCCTGGTGGTGACTGGTGGTCGGACTAGGCGGAGGCATGGGGATGGACGGTGCATTATGTCTAGGTTTGTATCTCTCTCACACACACCCACGTAGGTGGGGGACGTGCACGAAGAGAAGAGGTGCATGCACGACGCACGTACTCCCATCTCTTTCCCAACCACACCCGCGCAGGTACACGGTGGAGCTCATTTCTATACGAAAAGGCAGCCCACATGGTAATTTGACACGTGTACTGGTTTTCCACTTGGTGGAGGGAGGATCGTCTACCACGGGTGAACAAACAAATTGTGACTTGACGTGTTATGTTAAAAAGAGGCAAACCATGTGGGGCCTACCTTAGAGGCAAGGCTCTATACACTGGAGTACTTTTGATGTGTCCCGTCAACTCGTAGAACGAGGAGAAGCTTGTACGCTGTCTCTCCCACCCACGGGCGTGGTGGCTAGCAGGATGAGGTGAAGCTTGCTTACGAGTAGTAGTACTACTAATATTGTATGCCTTATGTCCACTCCCTCGCCCACGCGCACGATGGCTCGCAGGACGAGGAGAAAATTTTACTACGCCCTCCTTTTACTCCTCATCCCTACAACCTTGGTTAGAGAGATTATCATATTGTTTGGAATATATATTTCCTTTAGTACTCCCTCCATTTACTTATACAAGGCCACTATAAAAAATACATTTTGCATCTATACAAGGCCACAAATAGTAATCGAGACAAAAGTTACTACTCCCTCCTTTCCAGTTTATGGCTCAATTTCAAAATCTCTCCAACCAAGGTAGATGGTGAGTGGTCAAATTAATTTCATAGTTTGCACAAGTAATTAGTACGCTCGTTTTTCTCAAGAAGTTATGTTTACCAAGGCATTAATTAGAACGAATGCATGAATGACCATTAAATTTCCATGAACTTCTACATGCATTGGTGAGCTTCCTCTTGACACTGCTTGCATCGGGTGATCTAACGCACCTCGAAATCCAACATGTGATGGTACTACTACTAGTAGTAGAATTGAGACTTATCAAACAGAAAAACGAATGTTTTTTAGATGAGCCCTATAAACCCTGGTGGGTACGTACTCCGATCAGATTTTTCCAAAACTAAGTTGCTCAACCTTTATTTGCTTGTTTTCCTTCCTGCCTCCTTGCCTCGAACAGACTATGCCAAACTCCCCTGCCTACCGCACGGGAAAAGACCCGCCCTTGCCTTTTTTAGTCCAGGTTTGTATCGATGGATCGCGTGAAGCAGCAAAAACCCAAGCCATGTCTTGTAGTATACTCCTCCGTCGACGCTCCCTTTCATGAATTCTGTATTTCCTATCGCCAACATGTGGGACATATAGCAACCAGGTCGACGTGTCAAGCACCAAAAAATAGTGCAGAACAGCAGGGGGGACGCACCCCACTCGTACCGGCCCAGTAGTAGTAATGAGCAATGAGACATCAAATCACAATGCCGCACCTTCCCAGACGGACGAAGCAACCATTATTTCACACTTCGGTTCGCCATCATCTCAAACCATGTAGTATTGCTTCTGCCTCAAGAGGGACATGCGCATAGCCTTGGTACATCATGACACGTGGGACTGCATGACAGGCCATGCTCCCCCGCCAATCCCTCGGTAAAATCACCTCATTTTTACTATAATTCCTCCATATCGATTTACATGGCATGCACGTCATTCTAGGTTGAGAATTTAACTGGCTATATATGTGATGAACAGTACTCTAGCCCTTTAAAAAATGTATACTTTTATACAGTAGTAATATCGATGGATTGTGCCATGGAGCAAAAATTGAAATTAAAAAAAGGTGGTACATATAGAGAGCGCTCGTCGCCAAATTATGCATATAGTACTATTAAAAAAGCTAGTACGTGCTTAAATGGGGTGCTAAATGAAATGTAAGAAATACTAGTATGTACGTACTGAAGAGTTAAAGTAACAAGAAGAAACATAACATAGTTCTGCTAGGGGCTCAGCACAACACACCCCTCAAATTAAACTAAGCACACCTGAAATTAAACTATGCAACTAATCCGGTAGACACTGCATTAGAACCACCATGAGCAACGACACTTCCACCTTACTTGGAGTCCTCGTCCACGTCCTCGACTTCGTCCTTGTCCCTCTTCCTCTTGGCCGATACTTATTTGCTTGAACCGCACACTTGGCTCTTGCTCTTCATCCAACCCTTGTACATATTGAAACAAAGGTAGCCATCCATTGCAGCATAGTGGATGTGGTCTATGTCTAGTACATTCTGCTGCCATGCATGACGATGAAACGTGTGATGAGGTTTCTCCAGTTTACCGTACGAAGGATGAACCATGGCTCCTGCCAGGGTCAGCATTGAAGGCTGGACACTGGAGGGCAGCAGCTGATTCTTCTGGAGGTCGAAGGGGTTGCCTACAACGAGGCCTATCTGACCCAGGACTCTTTTGTCGTTCGTAAAGTCTATAGTAACAAATTTGACTAGGTTGCTCTCGAGGAAGTTCTTAAAATCCAGGCATTCAACGTCGGCATGGCATATGTGGTAGACCAAGCATAAGTCATGCACGCAAACCTGGATCACGGCGGGCTTCTTCCTCTCTTCCTCCTTTGGATCCTTCTCTCGTCCCAGGACTATGGTGTACTCAACATCTAGCCTAGCGAACCACTCATCATTTGAGTTTTCAAACATGCGTCTAAAGCGAGAAAGGCATCCTTTCACCATCGCGGAAGAACGGGTGTAGATGACGTCGAACTCATCACCGGTGATGGTTCTAACCTTGTACTCACCGCCGATCATGGAGATTTTGGATGCCATGGATTTGGGAGGAGGGTTAGGATTAGTGGAACTGCCGTAATGTGAAAGGACGGGACGACTAGGAGCGAACCGCCATAATATTAAAGGACGTGCGGGGACGGGTAGGAGCGAACTGCCAGCGTGCGAACGGCGGGGTAGTGGCTTTCCATTCTCCCATGATACGGGCTTCCAAGAGCCCTTGGATCTGAGATCAAACGGTTGCATGGCGTGATTCTAGACCTATGGGTGAATATCCTATCTTGGAGGGTTATTCTGCAAATTTTTAGCAACTTAGCATGCGACCGTTCGATCTCAAATCCAAGGACTGCCAGCAGCCCGTATCATGGTCGGGCCTACCACGATCGTCGCGTCGCTCGCGCGATCGCGTCCTTGGAGATTTAACACGGTGCGATAGGCTATCTGATGTTGGCATGTCATCACTTAGTCACTCATACTACAACAAGGTTAGCTATAAGGTTGGCTATAAGTGTATTTTTTTACTTCTCTCTATCTCTTTCTTCGTACTCCCTCCGTCCCATAATATAAGAACGTTTTTGACACTAGTGTAGTGCCAAAAACGTTCTTATATTATGGGACAGAGGGAGTAGTATTTATTGCATTTGCCAAGAAGTGACCTCTTCCAATGAAATGGTGCTTAGATGAGGTGCTAAGGGCATTAAATGGCTTAGCAATCAAGTCCCTAATGCATAGGTGCTTATTAGTAGTTTTTTGTTGCTAAGATTGCTTCATTTAATTAGCTATAGACTCAAAATTGTCTTTTCACCTAGGTATACGCGCTTAGCACCATTTCTTCCTTGGGTCACCAAACTAGTCTCTCTCTTCTTAATTAACTTGCCACATCAGATTTTATGCCTATGTGGCAAGCTTAGCACCTGTAGGAGCAAGTAAGTAGTACAATAGTGGGCTATATGTGGAGGAAAGAGAGGCAAGGAAAAAGTGGAGAAGTAGGCTCTCATGCAAGAGCCAACATCTACTACATGGTGGAGCATTGGGAGAGGCACCTTTATGGAGGTGGTCAGGAATCAGGAGACTCACGCCGGTCGTAGCACCGCAGTTAAAATGATAATGGCAAGTCAAATGGCGAGGCTCCACCTGTCCAGCAGTAACTCGATGTCAAATCACACAGCCCTACGATTGCAGCAGCCTACTCCCTCATCTTCTCGCGTCTCTGTCGAACCGACTAGGCGGAACTGCCTCGCCTACCGCGCAGGAAAAGCCCCGCCCTCGACTTCTAAATACAACTACATCCGCTTAAGAATCCAATGATATATTTTCTGTGACATAGTAACTCATATTTAGTTAGTCAAATGGACGACCATGAACTACGTGCACGCCCTATAAACCGAGACGCCTAAAAATAAAAAACTGAGACGGAGAGGGTAGTTCAGCACGTATCTTTTTAGATCAATATAGTCGGGATTCACCAAGGAGCAAAACCAAGTGGTAGGTTGCTCCTGTCGTGTTGGCGTAGCAACTCAAGCAGGGTCAGTCCGCACACGAAATGGCGACACACTTAATGTCACGACCAGTTTTCGGGTATTAATTTCCAGAAAATGGCCGTTGTGCTCACCAGCCCCAGGATTACTATTAGCTGATGAGGCACCAACTTGATACAGAAAATTCCAAGCAAAATACAAAATAAGTAGTATAAGACCATTCTGGCCTGTGAGTACAACCAATGGTTTCTAGTGGTTGAGGGCGAAAGCGGTTAGTGGATCATCGGTGTCTATGGGACTCCATTTCCCAACAGGAACAGCTGACCAGGTTAACTCCTATCTTCACGAGACTGCTATCACCGTTGCTTAGGTTCCGTGGCTGTCATCGCGTCGCTCCTCTCCAAGCAAGAAATCTGGCCAAGACAATAGCCAGGGACAAGCCAGTGAGTACTTTGAATGTACTCGCAAACATTATGAACACTGGATAATATAATTGATAATCATGCACTGAAATATTCTATGATCCCATCGTCAATCATAAATAAAAATCTTTTATGCATGCAAGTAGGTTATTTATGTGCAACATGAATATGCAATAATGGAGTGGAAATAAAATGCCACAGTCGGGCATCTGTGCGACACCACATAAAGGGCTTATAAATATATAAATAACAAGCAATGCCACAGTCGGGCGTCTCAGCGACACCACATAAAGGGCTTATAAAGTAAATAAATAACAAGCAATGCCACAGTCGGGCGTCTCAGCGACACCACATAAAGGGCTTATAAATATATAAATGACAAGCAATGCCATAGTCGGGCATCTCAGCGACACCACATAAAGGGCTTATAAGTATATAAATGACGAGCAATGCCACAGTCGGGCATCTCAGCGACACCACATAAAGGGCTCATAAAGTAAATAAATAACAAGCAATGCCACAGTCGGGCGTCTCAGCGACACCACATAAAGGGCTTATAAAACAAATAATCACAATGAATATCCAGGGGGTAGAACCATCCCAGGGATACTCAGTAATTCAAATAATATAATGGGTTAGTCCATAATGATAATCAAAATTATCATAATCAGCACAAGTCATGATCCAAGTTTTGTTTTAACGGTTTCTCCTCCGAAGACCGACACTAAGACTGACACTTGACCCAACCCAGACTGTAGTCCTTAACCATGGACACGGCTACTCGAATAGGTTTAATCTCTGCAGAGGGTGTACTCTTTACCCACGAGTAACGGATTCCTTTAGTCCATCAAGACTAATCCCGTCTACGGTCTTTTAAATGAAAACACACCTGACTTGCACACACCAGCTTAACTTATCGGTGTCTGGAATCACCCACGACACTCGTTAAGCAAAACTCTAAGTGGGGAGGCTACAACCTCGATTAGCATGGGATCACAAAATTTATACCCCGCGCAAAACTGGGGAAGCTACCCCCTCGGCTACAACCGAAACACCCATGCCCCCTGACCGGATGACTGGCTTTAATCCATGGCCATGGTACCCTCATCCCGGCCCCTCTGTATGGTATGTGCTAGAAAGGGGTTGATAAATTACTGAACCGTACCCTACCTGTGGCAGGGACAAGTGGTAGCACGAATCAAGTGTGGGGGTTACTGGAACAAGACTCGGTCTACGGTCGACTCAGGAGGTTTATAATTTCCCTGCATGACATGTATAACAAATATATTTCAACCAACACAATCAACACTCATTATACCTTACTATGCCATACCGGACATAACCGTCCCGACGGGACCGGCGACAAGCTCACGCCTACCCAAGGCAAAGGCTTCCCGGATTCCTTTCCGGCATGCATGCAAGGTACATGAGGATGATTACCATCACAAGTATACTCATTTCCAACAGCAAGGAAATCACTAATATGCATTGATGCAAATGATCATATCACCACATAAAATAACGAGTTTTTCCGAAGTAAGGTGGTGTTATAACCGCGTCAACTAACACACCAAAAATATTATGCCAGGGTTCAGGATGCTTGCCTTCAAGGTGGAGGGTCAGGGTGCATTCCAAAACTTTGAAAGTTTTCTCCTCTCTCCAACAAAATCCTATTTTTGGAAATATTTAAATTAACACATAGTTTGAAAACAGCACAAAAAAGCTGCTTGGAAAATTTTGAAATAAATATGAAAATAAACTAGACAATATTTGGGAGATGTAGGAAAAAGAATCAATTCATTTGGAGTTATATTTAAAAAGTTATAGCCAGTCAAAGATTTGGTCAACATCTGTTTTAAAAAAAAGATATAAAAGAAAACGCTTCAAACAGGAATACGTTTTCGGAGTGGAGGAAACGTACTGGGGTGGTTTACGCTTTCACTAAAAGCACGTGGCGGCAGGGTGGGTCGTTGACAGTGGGTCCAGAGGGCCCACTGGTCAGGTTTGACTGGCCCCCTTCCCTCTTCTTCCTGTGCCCGAGCGGGATGCGGGACTCCGGCGGTCGTCGCCGGCGATTGGCGGCACCTCTCGAGAAACGGAGGCCACCCATGGGCTCAGGGGGTCGAGGCGGTCCCTACGGTGGTCGGCATGGCCCCTGGGATGGATGGAGCTGCCGGCGGCGAGCTTCTCAGCGGGCGGTGGCCATCGGGCAAAGTGAGTTCTCGCCTGCGGCGAGTCCCGAGCAAAATTGAGTGGGGGTTTGGACTCATGAGAGGGAGAGGGATTTCCTGGTGAAGAGAGTGGAGAGGGGGAAGGCCCTGGTGGCACCGGAATAGCCGGGGTAGTGGCGACGGCAAGAGTTGCCGGAGAGGAAGAAGACGGCCTCCTCGGGTCGATTGGCTGCCATGGGGGAAACTGGAGGAGTGGACTGAGGCCGCCTGAGTGCCCAGATGAGCTCGTGCCTCCTATTTATAGTGTATCCATGGCGGTTCCGCGGCCGAGGATAAGGTTGCCGGCGAACCGCCTCTCTGTAGCGGTCAGGGTGGCGTGGTAGCGACGAGAGCTAGGCGACACACTTGTGGATGAGCTCGCGAAGCTCCAGGGGGCAGGTGGCGAGAGCTGGTGGCTCGGGCGGCGCCGACACGGCTGGGGCCTGTATGCGGCCGTCAGCTAGCCGCCACGGCCGACCTGACGGTGGCGCCGTGGGGTACCAGGGGTGGTCGGGGTGGCATTGCGGTGCAGGAGGATACGTGGTGTGCTGGCTGCGGATGGCCAAGGGCCAGAACAGGTGCGGGGCGAGACATGGCGGCTCGGTGCACGCGTGTGCAACACGTGCAAAACGCGCGCTCTAGGCGCGCCCAGAGCACGCCCACCAGGTGCTCGGCGAAATGCCAGTGCATGCCACAGAGCTTGGGTGAGGCTCGCACTTAGCAGACCTAGGTTAGGATCGTCTAGGTGCTCATTGGACATGCTAGATTGTCCAGAGGTGCAAGGTCTCAATGCAAAACCAAAAATCATGTCAAAATTGATCATGCCCATAAGGTGTTTGTCATAATGCCAGGGGCACCTAGGCATTTCTTGGAGTGGCCAAATTCTCCAGGCTAGTGTCTCTTTGGATGCACAAGAGGGTGGTGAGGTTAGTTTGTGAAAAGCACAAACTTGTTAGTGCAAGATTTGCAGAACTTCAATTTAGGACAGAAAGAACAGGGCATGATTGCAAGAACTAGAATTGCTCCAATGAGTCCAACCTCTTGGACTTAAGGGTTTAGCAGGGAGGACTACAAGTAGGAAAAGAAATCATGGATAAAGGAGTAATTTAAAATATAGTTGCTGTACAAATCATCAAGTTGGACCAAAATGGAAAAGTGGTTGATTCACTCAATTTTTTCGAAGGACAACAGTGGGTTTTTGCAAAAGGTTAATTAACATACTCATATTGACATCCCAAAATTTTGGTGGAAGTTTTAAAGAAATATTTAAATAGGTTGTAGTGTAAAATTGCCCACTGGACCAGATTTGAAAATTATGTGTAGAACTCAAAATATCCAGAGATTGAAATATATTTTTGCATAAAAATGTTTTAAAAATATCACATGACATCTCCAAATTTTGGTGGGATTTTTGAATGAATTTATAAAAGGGTTGCAGTGCAAATGGGACCCTAAACTTATGAAAAACCAAATTAGAGTAATAAAACTCAGGGGGGAAATAATTATATAAATAATCATACTGATAAAAGAATTGTTTTATTTGAGAGGATAAGAGAGTCCAATAAAATTGGGAAGTTTTTCACTTGAGGTAAAAACTCCATAAAAATAAAGGAAAGAATGGTTCTGAAATCAAAAGAAATTCCAGAAAACAAGAGTTTAAGTTCCTGGCCAAAATTTTAATTAATAAAATAAGGTTAAAGATTTGGGGTGTTACAACACTACCCCCCTTAAGAAAAAATCTCGTCCTCGAGATTTGTTAGGAGTTGTTTTGAAAAACAAATACTCCATGATTACTTGTTTTTTTGCAAGCAGGGTATGCGTTCGAGCGGTGGTGAGTCTGCTGCCGTGGTGCTGTGTGAAATAAAATAATCCATGTCGTGAGAAGGTGTATGATGCAGCAGCTCAGGGAAAAGAAATCTCACTCCAGGATTTTCGCGAGAGAAAACAGTAATATATTAGAGTCAAACCGCAACAGAACTACTCACATTAATAGAAACTAAATGATTTACTCGCTGCGCAAACTCGGGGTACCACTCATAAGTTATAGCTTATAAATAAAAGTTGCAATAATAAACACAGCAGCGATGTCTATAATGCAAACGGTAACTGGACGGGGTCCCGCGAAAACGTCTTTGGTACTGGGACACACTCCTCTTCTATCGGGGAAAGTGGATTGACCAGTCGATGAATGTGTCTCTCCTGGTCGGGCCTCAGTGGTCTGCCGATGGCGATCTGAGGATTTAAATTTGCGAGGCTCTGGAGATAACCCATCACATGTTGGGTTAACCGCTCTTGAGCGATGACGTAATGGACAAGGTTGGCCAGTACTAGGTATCTCTCAATTCGTCCACCGGGAAAAGATGTTACTTCTCCGGGTGCTGCACGGCTCGTAAAGTAATAATACCCCCGTTCGCTGGCATAGGGTACCGCGAATCAAAGGCGAGCAAGTGCTTCGTATGCAGCAGCTTCTATGGCCATATGCGGGGTCAGCATGGATTTCCCTATGAAGGAAACCTCCGTTGGGTCTTGGTTTGAGTCTACGGGAGGATGTGTACTGCTGCCCAATATTTCGAGGTGGAAGGGGTGATTCTCGATTTGAACAGCTCGTACTGGGGTGGCTGGGTAGCGCCCATGGTACTGTAGGTAAAATCCCACAATATTTTGACAAAACTACCCGGGGTTGCATCTGGGTTTCTCAGATAAATACTAGGGCTCAACATGGCAGGAAATGGTGCACAAGGTGAGGGGTGCTTGGCAAGGTCACGCGGTGGCCTTATTATAGCACTGGAGCTGGTTCATTTTACCGTGGTGAAAGGTAAAGAATTTTGTCAGTTCAGCTCCAAGGGTCGGGGTCAAAGCCACAAATACACACATCTCACTAAAGTGACGTATCACTGTGGGGGTCGTCGAGGTGGTTTTTGGTATCTGTGCCTGGGGTAGAAATTTATACCGCATGCTGACCTATCCATGCAAGGCTACTATTTAAAATAGAGGCATGACGACAGGCTGCGTTTATTTACAAGGTCACACGATTACAAAGCGAGGATACACTGGGACTCGACACTACTCGAGTGACTTAGTCTACCTTGTTTATATCCAAGCGGGCGTGCCTTGTGGATGTCGAGGCTTCTCCTCGGGTCTCACTGTCGGGAGTAGCTGGAGGGGGTTGAGGGGCTGCAGGCTCGGGGTAGCGATGATGACCATCTCGGGGATTGTTGGCCACAACCCCGTTGGAGTGTGCTCCCAAGAGGCGACGAATCACTTCTGGGGTCATCAAAGCACCTTGGCCGACGGCTGGGGCAGACCTCAGGGACTCGATCGGGTGTCCGAACAGCACGACTGGGTTGTCGGCGTCGGGTTCGTTCTCTTCTCTCGCCGGGGCTCGGTGAACCAGCTCTCCACGAGCTGCGATCAGATCAATGGTGATTTGATCGAACAGTTCCTCTAGTGCACCTACATAGCGCACTAGGTGCAACAATGCAGGATCCGTCTCGTGATCTTCGTTGGCAACTTGGGGTGGTCTACCATACCCTTCACGTCTGGGGTAGTAGTAGAACGAGCGACAGTTAACTCTGGGCGACAAGTGCCGGAGATGAACTATAGCCTCTCGAGCAGCTAGTTGGATGGCTTGTGGCTCAAAGGAAGTTGTTCTTCCGGTGAACTTGTAGGGGCGTTCTGGCGACAGACCCCTACCATAGATGTGCACAGTGGCCCAGAATTGACGGCTCTCGCCGCTCATGGATCCTTGGTACACAACATATTCTGGGGGCTCTTCCAACGCATAGGCACGTCGGGTGAGGTTTGCGAGTATGGTCACAAAGCCTCCAAGGTTGGTTGTTGTGGTCTCATTGTGCACAACGGGGCCAGGCATTATGGCTCAGTTTGGGTAGAGGATGTGCTGTGCTGGGTTGGGGCTAGCGTGCCCTTTTTATAGGAAAAGGGGACGGAGTCTTCCTTCGCACGCTTGCGAATGAGACATCTTGGGTGCTGGTCACTAGTGCGTGATCGACAGGCTAGGTTGATAGGTTGGGCACCGACTGTCAAAAGTGTCGGGGTCACTGTGTGGCTATCTTGCACGAGAAGCTTGGCTGGGGTTTGGTTAAGGTCTGGTGGGTTGGTTTGCCTAAGTTTATTGACCTGGCTAAGATAGGATTAGCCAATGGTCAGCCTGGCTCTGATACCAAGTCTGTCACGACCGGTTTTCGGGTATTAATTTCCAGAAAATGGCCGTTGTGCTCACCAGCCCCAGGATTACTGTTAGCTGATGAGGCACCAACTTGATACAGAAAATTCCAAGCAAAATACAAAATATGTAGTACAAGACCATTCTGGCCTGTGAGTACAACCAATGGTTTCTAGTAGTTGAGGGCGTAAGTGGTTTGTGGATCATTGGTGTCTATGGGACTCCATTTCCCAACAGGAACAGCTGACCAGGTTAACTCCTATCTTCACGAGACTGCTATCACCGTTGCTTAGGTTCCGTGGCTGTCATCGCGTGCTCCTCTCCAAGCAAGAAATCTGGCCAAGACAATAGCCAGGGACAAGCCAGTGAGTACTTTGAATGTACTCGCAAACATTATGAACACTGGGATAATATAATTGATAATCATGCACTGAAATATTCTATGATCCCATCGTCAATCATAAATAAAAATCTTTTATGCATGCAAGCAGGTTATTTATGTGCAACATGAATATGCAATAATGGAGTGGAAATAAAATGCCACAGTCGGGCGTCTGTGCGACACCACATAAAGGGCTTATAAATATATAAATAACAAGCAATGCCATAGTCGGGCATCTCAGCGACACCACATAAAGGGCTTATAAAGTAAATAAATAACAAGCAATGCCACAGTCGGGCATCTCAGCGACACCACATAAAGGGCTTATAAATATATAAATGACAAGCAATGCCACAGTCGGGCGTCTCAGTGACACCACATAAAGGGCTTATAAGTATATAAATGACGAGTAATGCCACAGTTGGGCGTCTCAGCGACACCACATAAAGGGCTCATAAAGTAAATAAATAACAAGCAATGCCACAGTCGGGCGTCTCAGCGACACCGCATAAAGGGCTTATAAAACAAATAATCACAATGAATATCCAGGGGGTAGAACCGTCCCAGGGATACTCAGTAATTCAAATAATATAATGGGTTAGTCCATAATGATAATCAAAATTATCATAATCAGCACAAGTCATGATCCAAGTTTTGTTTTAACGGTTTCTCCTCCGAAGACCGACACTAAGACCGACACTTGACCCAACCCAGACTGTAGTCCTTAACCATGGACACGGCTACTCGAATAGGTTTAATCTCTTCACAGGGTGTACTCTTTACCCACGAGTAACGGATTCCTTTAGTCCATCAAGACTAATTCCGTCTACGGTCTTTTAAATGAAAACACACCTGACTTGCACACACCAGCTTAACTTACCGGTGTCTGGAATCACCCACGACACTCGTTAAACAAAACTCTAAGTGGGGGGGCTACAACCTCGATTAGCATGGGATCACAAAATTTATATCGCGTGCAAAACTGGGGAAGCTACCCCCTCGGCTACAACCGAAACACCCATGCCCCCTGACCGGATGACTGGCTTTAATCCATGGCCATGGTACCCTCATCCCGGCCCCTCTGTACGGTATGTGCTAGAAAGGGGTTGATAAATTACTGAACCGTACCCTACCTGTGGCAGGGACAAGTGGTAGCACGAAACAAGTGTGGGGGTTACTGGAACAAGACTCGATCTACGGTCGACTCATAATTTCCCTGCATGACATGTATAACAAATATATTTCAACCAACACAATCAACACTCATTATACCTTACTATGCCATATCGGACATAACCGTCCCGACGGAGACCGGCGACAAGCTCACGCCTACCCAAGACAGAGGCTTTCCCGGATTCCTTTCCGGCATGCATGCAAGGTACATGAGGATGATTACCATCACACGTATACTCATTTCCAACAGCAAGGAAATCACTAATATGCATTGATGCAAATGATCATATCACCACATAAAATAACGAGTTTTTCCAAAGTAAGGTGGTGTTATAACCGCGTCAACTAACACACCAAAAATATTATGCCAGGGTTCAGGATGCTTGCCTTCAAGGTGGAGAGTCAGGGTCCATTCCAAAACTTTGAAAGTTTTCTCCTCTCTCCAACAAAATCCTATTTTTGGAAATATTTAAATTAACACATAGTTTTAAAACAGCACAAAAAAGTTGCTTGGAAAATTTTGAAATAAATATGAAAATAAACTAGACAATATTTGGGAGATGTAGGAAAAAGAATCAATTCATTTGGAGTTATATTTAAAAAGTTATAGCCAGTCAAAGATTTGGTCAACATATGTTTTAAAAAAAGATATAAAAGAAAACGCTTCAGACAGGAATACGTTTTCGGAGCTGAGGAAACGTACTGGGGTGGTTTACGCTTTCACTAAAAGCACGTGGCGGCGGGGTGGGTCGCTGACAGTGGGTCCAGAGGGCCTACTGGTCAGGTTTGACTGGCCCCCTTCCCTCTTCTTCCTGTGACCAAGCGGGATGCGGGACTCCGGCGGTCGTCGCCGGCGATTGGCGGCACCTCTCAAGAAATGGAGGCCACCCGCGGGCTCAGGGGGTCGAGGCGGTCCCTCCGGTGGTCGGCATGGCCCCTGGGATGGATGGAGCTGCCGGCGGCGAGCTTCTCAGCGGGCGGTGGCCATCGGGCAAAGTGAGTTCTCGCCTGCGGCGAGTCCCGAGAAAAATTGAGTGGGGGTTTGGACTCATGAGAGGGAGAGGGAGTTCCTAGTGAAGAGAGTGGAGAGGGGGAAGGCCCTGGTGGCGCCGGAATAGCCAGGGCAGTGGCGGCGGCAGGAGTTGCCGGAGAGGAAGAAGACGGCCTCCTCGGGTCGATTGGCTGCCATGGTGGAAACTGGAGGAGTGGACTGAGGCCGCCTGAGTGCCCAGATGAGCTCGTGCCTCCTATTTATAGTGTATCCATGCGGTTCGCGGCCGAGGATAAGGTCGCCGGGCGAACCGCCTCTCTGTACGGTCAGGGTTGGCGTGGCCGCGACGAGAGCTAGGCGACACACTTGTGGATGAGCTCGCGAAGCTCCAGGGGGCAGGTGGCGAGAGCTGGTGGCTCGGGCGGCACCGACACGGCCGGGGCCTGTATGCGGCCGTCAGCTAGCCGCCACGGCCGACCTGACGGTGGCACCGTGGGGTGCCAGGGGTGGTCGGGGTGGCGTTGCGGTGCAGGAGGATACGTGGTGTGCTGGCTGCGGATGGCCAAGGGCCAGAACGGGTGCGGGGCGAGACGTGGCGGCTCGGTGCATGCGTGTGCAACATGTGCAAAACGCGCGCTCTGGGCGCGCCCAGAGCACGCCCACCAGGTGCTCGGCGAAATGCCAGTGCATGCCACAGAGCTTGGGTGAGGCTCGCACTTAGCAGACCTAGGTTAGGATCGTCTAGGTGCTCATTGGACATGCTAGATTGTCCAGAGGTGCAAGGTCTCAGTGCAAAACCAAAAATCATGTCAAAACTGATCATGCCCATAAGGTGTTTGTCATAATGCCAGGGGCACCTAGGCATTTCTTGGAGTGGCCAAATTCTCCAGGCTAGTGTCTCTTTGGATGCACAAGAGGGTGGTGAGGTTAGTTTGTGAAAAGCACAAACTTGTTAGTGCAAGATTTGCAGAACTTCAATTTAGGACAGAAAGAACAGGGCATGATTGCAAGAACTAGAATTGCTCCAATGAGTCCAACCTCTTGGACTTAAGGGTTTAGCAGGGAGGACTACAAGTAGGAAAAGAAATCATGGATAAAGGAGCAATTTAAAATATAGTTGTTGTACAAATCATCAAGTTGGACCAGAATGAAAAAGAGGTTGATTCACTCAATTTTTTCAAAGGACAACACTGGGTTTTTGCAAAAAGTTAATTAACATACTCATATTGACATCCCAAAATTTTGGTGGAAGTTTTAAAGAAATATTTAAATAGGTTGTAGTGTAAAATTGCCCACTGGACCAGATTTGAAAATTATGTGTAGAACTCAAAATATCCAGAGATTGAAATATATTTTTGCATAAAAATGTTTTAAAAACATCACATGACATCTCCAAATTTTGGTGGGATTTTTGAATGAATTTATAAAAGGGTTGCAGTGCAAATGGGACCCTAAACTTATGAAAAAACAAATTAGAGTAATAAAACTCAGGGGGGAAATAATTATATAAATAATCCTACTGATAAAAGAATTGTTTTATTTGAGAGGATAAGAGAGTCCAATAAAATTGGGAAGTTTTTCACTTGAGGTAAAAACTCCATAAAAATAAAGGAAAGAATGGTTCTGAAATCAAAAGAAATTCCAGAAAACAAGAGTTTAAGTTCCTGGCCAAAATTTTAATTAATAAAATAAGGTTAAAGATTTGGGGTGTTACACTTAACAAGACCCCTGTGGCCGACATGTGGCTCATCCACCGTCTTGTTCCACGTGCGATGCACCAAATTACAGTTCGGAGCAGCGGTTGGAATTGGAGGCACCCCGGTCGTAGCGCCGCAGTAGTAGAAAATGAGCGATGAGGGGTCAAATCACAAAGCCCCACCTTTCCCGCATTAAGCTGGATGGACGAAGCAACCATCATTTCACTCTAGGGTGCAAGAGCATAAAGAAAAGATAAAACAATGATGCGTGCGGCAGCTACCTAGGGCACCCTAGGGTAGGGGTCTCCACTACAGATCCTTTTTTTAAAGCGCCTCCACTACAAATCGGCTTCTCCCTCGTCCTCTTGAAGAAAACCGATGATGAGTGCGGCAGTAGGGTTTGTAGGAGTACTACAGCGTGTGGGGACACATCATAGTAAACGGGTTCGAGTCGACGCCTTAAATATGTGTGGGCCGCTTGGTTTTACGAGAACGAGGCGGCATTTTGGGTTCGGAGACCAGTGGAGATAATAACGTACAAAAAATTGTGGACATAGGTTCGACTGAAAGGCAATGATGCATGGGCCCTGCATTTTGATATACCCGAGGACGCGTGAAATTTGCTACTCTATCAAAACTAGTAAGGTACACATGCATTGAACGCATGAGATTTCGAAACCAAATTATGAATAAATACACACTATAGCATGTAAAGCTTTGAGTCATATATGCATGATGTAGATGTTCGTTTAGTTCTTATAGTTCATCTCATTCAAAATCAATTAGTTTTATAAAAATGTTAAGATTCATGGGGTTGTGCATTGTAAAGCATAAAGTAAAAAACAAATAATGGCAATTCATTTAGAAAAAAAATTCAATTATGATACAGAAGATTCTAGAACAAAGGAGAAGTGCTTGTGTTTTGAGGTTTGTACAATATCCTTAAGTTCAACCATGGAGTCTTCTAAATTGTACATGTGGCAGATCTGGTGGAATGTTGATGATGTCCAACGGCCAGTAGTGCTCGGATTTGCCATCTCTGCACTGTCGGATTAGCTTCATCCAGCGACCATCTTTCAAAGTTATTGGCACACTATATAGTTCTTGTGCCATAGCTGCATGTCTTGGAAAAAAAGCTACTAGTGGGTTGTACTAGCTATTTATGAATAGAAGATGTATACATGGAAGTTGTAGGGAAAGAGATGACATGGAGTATCTCAATTCCTATGAGTAGGGATTGGAAAAGAGATGTCATTTGGTTCACATCATAGGAACTTTTCTATTGAATCTAGAGATGACATGTAACTCAATTCCTATGAGGGATTAGAAAAGAGATGTAATTCGGTTCATATCATAGGAACTTTTCTATTGAATATATGCTAATGTTTATTTTCCTTTGAAATTAAGGGAGTATAGGAATCCATTCATATGAGCCAAGTGGATCTAAAGCTATAGAAATGATATCATGTTTATTTCCTTTGAAATGTGGAGTATATGAATCTATTCCTATGAACCAATTGGCTCTAAAGGAAAAAATGCTATAAAAATCATATCATATAGAGTTCCTATGATATTCCTCGACACCAAAGGATGGTTGAAATTGCTGCGGGTGATACGATGGTCTTTCTTTGTAGAGTCCTCCCTCATCTTTATAGTTACCTCTCGAAGATGAATGAAATGATATATACAGGGTATTCTACATGTGCAATTTGGTACGCGAAAACTCGGTAAAAGTTTGCGAGGTTCAAATTTTCAATAAAGCTATATGCACTGCATTTTGGTACGGAGGGAGCATATGGCAGTTGCAAACACTCACGTGGAAGATTTGTGTGTAGGAGGAGTGACTGTTCTGTTAAATGACATGACAAAACTGACACTATCGGATGCCGATCTAACGGTTCTTACGGCATTCGTTATGAAAAGGCTTGTGGCGAACGTTTGTCGGATAATGATTTATGGACACATGCATTGCATTGATACATTCCCCCTCTCTCTCACGCACACGCACCCTCAGGAGTCACGACTCTCCCGAGTCCTCTTGCAGACTCGCACGTCGCACCCATCATCTATCTGCAGGTAGACGTCACGCACATATGTGCTCTTCACACCTACCCTCAGAACTTCTAAAAAATAGAAGACGTCGCGCACATTTTATTTTAGCTCACACGTCACACACTTATACTATTACTCTTGCGGCAAACGTTCTTTGGGCATAGTATATTGTACTCTCACGAAGAGAAGCGGTGCACGCACGCACTAGTTCTCTCACACCCACTCGCTGGTACACATAGGAGCACATTTTTTTAAAGCTGGTACAACAAAATCACTCCACTATAGATATATAAGGAGGAGCCTTATCGCTTGCTTTACTAGGGTTCCTCTCGTTCACTCTCTCATGCTCTCCAGATCTAAGCAAGACATAGTTGGCCACACTCTCTCTCAGCTCACGGCTGGTCACAAATCCGACCGGACAACCTCGGTCGGGGCACGGGTGTAGGTGCATTGTTCACGTTGTCGTCAGCGGCGAGGGAGGAGACCAACGGCTGCCCACGCGTCCCGATCGGCGGCCGTGTTGTTCTCTCCGAGAGAGCGCCGGCTCGGGAGGGCCTTGATACGTCTCCAACGTATCTATAATTTTTTATTGCTCCATGCTACTTTATATACTGTTTTGGACTATATTGGGCTTTGTTTTCCACTTTTATATTATTTTTGGGACTAACCTATTAACCGGAGGCCCAGCCCAGAATTGCTGTTTTTTTGCCTATTTCAGTGTTTCGAAGAAACGGAATATCAAACGGAGTCCAAACGGAATAAAACCTTCGGGAACGTGATTTTCTCACCGAACGTGATCCAGGAGACTTGGACCCTGCTTCAAGGAACAAAAGAGGCGGTCACAAGGGTGGGGGGTGCGCCCCCTGCCTCGTGGGCCCCCTGTTGCTCCACCGACGTACTCCTTCCTCCTATGTATACCCATGTATCCCCAAACGATTAGAACAGGAGCCAAAAACCTAATTCCACCGCCGCAACCTTCTGTATCCACGAGATCCCATCTTGGGGCCTGTTCCGGAGCTCCGCCGGAAGGGGCATCCACCACGGAGGGCTTCTACATCAACACCATAGCCCCTCCGATGAAGTGTGAGTAGTTTACTTTAGACCTTCAGGTCCATAGCTAGTAGCTAGATGGCTTCTTCTCTCTTTTTGGATCTCAATACAATGTTCTCCTCCTCTCTCGTGGAGATCTATTCGATGTAATCTTCTTTTTGCGGTGTGTTTTTTGAGATCGATGAATTGTGGGTTTATGATCTAGCTTATCTATGAACAATATTTGAATCTTCTCTGAATTCTTTTATGTATGATTGAGTTATCTTTGCAAGTCTCTTCGAATTATCCTTTTTGGTTTGGCCAACTAGATTGGTAGTTCTTGCAATGGGAGAAGTGCTTAGCTTTGGGTTCAATCTTGCAGTGTCCTTTCCCAGTGACAGAAGGGGCAGCAAGGCATGTATTGTATTGTTGCCATCGAGGATAACAAGATGGGGGTTTTATCATATTGCATGAATTTATCCCTCTACATCATGTCATCTCTCTTAAGGCGTTACTCTGTTTTTAATTTAATACTCTAGATGCATGCTGGATAGTGGTCGATGAGTGGAGTGATAGTAGTAGATGCAGAATCGTTTCGATCTACTTGTCTCGGACGTGATGCCTATATACATGATCATACCTAGATATACTCATAACTATGCTCAATTATGTCAATTGCTCAACAGTAATTTGTTCACCCACCGTAGAATATCTATGCTCTTGAGAGAAGCCACTAGTGAAACCTATGGCCCCCGGGTCTATTCTCATCATATCAATCTCCATTACTTTATTACTTGCTTTGTTTTTACTTTGCCTTTTACTTTTCACTTTGCATCTATATATCAAAAATACCAAAAATATTATTTATCATATCTATCAGATCTCACTCTCGTAAGTGATCGTGAAGGGATTGGCAACCCCTAATCGCATTGGTTGCGAGGAGCTATCGTTTTGTGCAGGTACGAGGGACTTATGTGTGGTCTCCTACTGGATTGATACCTTGGTTCTCAAAAACTGAGGGAAATACTTGCGCTACTTTGCTGCATCATCCTCTCCTCTTCGGGGAAATCCAACGCAGTGCTCAAGAGGTAGCAAGAAGAATTTCTGGCGCCGTTGTCGGGGAGGCTCACGCAAGCAAGTCAACCATACCAAGTACCCATCACAATCCCTATCTCTCACATTACATTATTTGCCATTTGCCTCTCGTTTTCCTCTCCCCCACTTCACCCTTGCTGTTTTATTCGCCCTCTCTTTCCCAATCTCCTTCTCTCTTTCCCGTTTGCCTTTTCCCGTCCGTTTGTTTGCTCGTGTGTTAGTTTGCTTGCTTGTCATCATGACTAGTCTCATATCTTCTTCGTTATCTCCCGAGAATGAAGTTATAAATTTTAAGCAAAGGGAGGGAGAAAATCTAAAAGACGCTTGGTATAGAATTTGCAATGCTCAAAACAGATCTACCAGGAAGCAATCTACTTCAGTTCTTCTTCGTAATTTTTACGTAGGTGCTAATCCTTGGTATAGATATATATCCATGATACCATTACCGGAGGGAATTTCTTGGGTAGCCATACTTTTGATTCTTATAATGCTTTAATAGATTTATTTGGCTCACCACCTCTTTTGGTTAATGGAACTACGTTAACTTTGGAGCATGTTATGCAAAGACTTGAAATTATTGAGAATAAAGTTGCTACCCTTGAATCAATTGAAAATCTTGATAAAAAGATCCACAATCAAATTACCCAATATGGATCTAAGGTAGGAATGACTTTGAAAAATATTAAAGAAAAAGAACCCATAGTTACTGAGAAAATAAATCTAGATAGGAACGACTTCGATAAACTTGAGGGTATCATTACCAACTTGGGAACCGCTTTTTCTTCCATGCAAAACACTCCAAGTTCGTCTACTAAAAATACTAAGCTTATTTATGTTCCTAAGAATAAGGGTGAATCGTCTAGTAAGGAAACTGCGGATCTTAAATCTATAAGTGTTCATCCCAATATTTTTACCATCATTAAGGAACCTTTTGCTATCAATGAATTTTTCGATCTTTTGCCTGAAAATTTGATAATTACTAGAAAGAAAGAAAATTCTAAAAGAGTTAGATGCCTCATTGAAGAATTGCCTACCAAAGATGACAATACCTAGATCTATCCTTGCTTTTATGCCTTGCTAGGGGCATTAAACAATAGCGCTTATTGGGAGGCAACCCAATTTTATTTTTGTTTTTTGTTTTTGCTTTTGTTTAGGAATAAATAATCCATCTAGCCTCTGTTTGGATGTGGTTTTGTCTTTTAATTAGTGTCTGTGCCAAGTAGAACCTTCATGAAGACAACCTTGTGGCCTTGCCACTGATAAACTAGTTTGTGGACGCATGCCACGTCATCTTCCTGTGTAAGCTTGACAAGAATAGTATGCCTCACAAACGAAGGAGTATCTTTGAACTTCTTGTGCTTCAGTACACCCTGGACAACACGCCTGACAACGGTGAGGCTGGAATACAACTCTTCATCGGTATAACCGCAAATGGCTTCCAGGATCCAACAGCCTAAGAACTTTGTTTCCCCAGTGCGTATATTCAGGTCATCTGCCTCATAGTGGGTGACATGTACAACCACACAATCCTTGTCTGCATCAGGGCTCTAATTGAAACAGAAACAAATTCTGAATTAATTTTCAGTATAAGAAACACAAGTTATTTAAACCACTATGTATAGCATGGCATCAAAGCTAATAAAATCTTGCATTATTTATCACCACATACTTAGATGAAAAACCACAATCGAGATTGTCAAAGAAGAAAATCACCTTGGGCAGCTCAGCGGGGGGGGGGGGGGGACACATCCTGAAAGTGGGAAAACTGCTCCTGTAGTGCCACGGGGGTGTAACCTCAAACGGGGCATTGACCATCTCAGTAGTGGCCGTGAGCGTATCTGGGGTCGGCTTGGTGGCTGCCTCCATCTTCTTGGAGCTCTCTGTCTCGTGGGGATCGGCCTCCCGCGTCTGCTCCAATATCGGCAGATCTTTGCCTGGTTCTCCTTGGTCCATCATGAAACTGACAAATACTAGGAGACCACTAAAAGGAAAACACAATCGCAATGACAATGAAACAAAAAAGAGAGTGAGGATCGGTTACTGCTTTGCAAAAGTTCTTTTTTTCTCTCAATGAAAATATACCAACATCACGGATCCGCTTACCTTCCCTTCGTTGGGAGAGAAGAACAGTGGCAGATGCGAGTGTTGCCTTTCTTGAAGACGGTGAGGGAGAAGGGATTCAGCAAAGAGTGAAATGATGCTTGCCTCATCCGTCAAACTTAGACTGCGGGGAGGTGGGATTTTGTGATACGACGACTCGTTACTGCCGCGCTACGACCGGGGTGACTCTCTGCCTGCATACTGCCTTCTAATTTGGTGGATGGCATTTGGGCCCATGTGCTACATGGCCCGCATGTCGGTGAACAAAAGTATAACAGCATTTAGTAGAGGGAGACGTTTCAATGACCTAGGAGGAGCCAGAAGCGGTATTGTATCCACTGTACTAGTAGTAATTGTTTTCTAGGTAGCTGTAGAGTGTCTCCACTGTACTAGTAGTAATTGTTTCTCTGGGCCCAAGATAAAACAGCCCATCCACACTAGTAAATAGTAAAATCAATTCAAAAGCCCATATATTTACTGAATATGAGGCTCTACCCACACCCAGCACACCGCCCCCCCCCCCAAAAAAACCTGGGTGCTCTTCTTCCTCCTCGCTCCCACCCATCTCACGTCAGCTCGCTCCACTCGTACCCCCAAATTCCTCACCTCACTCCTATAGAAAACCCCAACTCCCCTTCTTCCTCACTACTACAGAAAAAACCCCAGCTCCCCTTCTTCTTCACTCGCACTACAACTAGGCTCGTCATTCGTTACTCTGCTCAAATCCTTGAGCGCGATGCGATGCCCTCGAGGAAAATGGAGTCGGCTGACCCCAACGCCAAGAAGATGAGGCTCCCACCAGCAGTGATGCCTGTTGTAGATCCTACACCCAGCAGCGCGGGCAGAAGCGGCGACCCCGCCCCCACCGGATCCCAGGAACCCGTAGAATCTCGGGTGGACCGCATCAGCGATCTCTCGGACACTGTCCTTGGGGAGATCATCTGGCTTCTCCCCACCAAGGATTGCTGCGGAACCCAAGTCCTCTCAATTTGGTGGCGCCCTCTATGACGCTCCGTGCCCCTTAATCTCGACTGTCATCAGCTATCTCTCTTTAATGATTTTGAAATCCCCAGAGCCATCATCTCCTCCCACCAGGGCTCTGTTCAAAGCCTCGGCATCCCGTCATGCTACCTGAGCAAGCATACCATGCCCTACACGGTGGATGCCTGGCTGAAAGCCCCTAAATTCATAGAACTACAGCTGCTTGAGTTCTACTATTCCCCTGGAAATCACATACCACATACCGAACGCCATGTACTTGTGCCCTCAGCACCGATGTCCATCTCATGGTTTTCCTCCTCTCTCCACACCACCACCTTTGCGCTGTGCTACCTACCAGACAATCTGGTACTAAACCTTCAACTCCCATTTCTCAAGAAACTTTTACTTGTGCGGGTTCGTATATTGGAGGCCTCAATGCACAGCATCATCCACTGCAGTTGCCCTGCCCTGGAGTGCTTGGTGCTTGTTTTCATAGTTAGAATCGGTTGTCTCCAAATAAAGTCACCTAACCTTGTAAGAATCGGAATTTCTTTTGACTGAAGGCAGCTCATCATCCAAGATGCCCCTCCACTTCAAAGGTTGATCCTTGATTCTAGTTATTCACCGTTGCAAATAACTGTCCTCTGCGCCTAAACTGGAGACCTTGGGTGTAATACATGATCTCTGTGCTCATTTCAATATGGTGTTTGGCTCCATAGTTCTTCAGGTACTTTATATTATTAACTACACTTGTAACCATAAGCTGCATTTTAAATTTTTGCGCATAAGTTATATATCATCTTGGAGTACATCTTTTGTACTAATATTATGTTCTATGCTCAATGAAGAGTTTCTCCATGGATGGCCTATCAAAGGTGCTGGATTCTGTCAAGATCTTATATATCCAAATGAATAGTTTTGATCTGAACAAGATTATTGGCTTGCTGCAATGCTTTCCATGTCTGGAGAAGTTGTATATAAAGGTGATAATTTCACGCACATTGGAAGCCCGCATATAGTGTACTAGAATTAACGTTCAGCTGTTGCTCTTTCGACACTCTTTTTTTAGACCTTAACTGTTTTCAATCTTCATGTCTATTTAGGCAACAGGACGGGGTAAGAAAGTTATAACCAATCGGTGGATTCGTAAGCATCGGGATTTTCTCACTTCTCATGAGATTCGATTGAAGACAATAACGCTAGAATGATATGTAGCCAACCGTGCAAACACTAGATTTGTCACATTCTTCCTGCTGAATGTGAGGTTACTATTGTCCATCAGGCTTAAGTTTATCAGCAGCATGGTTTTGATAGATGGGTATGTCAAAGAGCAAAAAAAGTGTTTCAGGTGGGCAAAAGAGCTTCTGAACGTGTCGGACTTCTATTGACAACATATTGTGGTCATAATCCAGTAAATTTTACGACTCGGGATGTTCATTCTATGGACCTGACTGATCCATTTGATTGTAACTGCCGAAAACAGTGCTGGATTTAGATGTTGTTGACCTTTTCAACCTGGTTTTTTTGTAAACCTGATGAACAATTAACCCTCGTGCTTTTGTATAGTTTGTAAGCTGGAGTTAGATGTTCCTGCCCTTTTCAACTCGGCTGTGACTGTCATACTTTCTTTGAAACAAGGCAAATGGCTTGCCATTCGTTTAATTTAGAGTGAAATATTGTAACAAATCCCAACCAAGGGAAATAACATCACTCTCACCGGCTGCTTGAGCTTATTGTGCCTTACAGAAGCCAAGTGATTAGCCCCCACCAGCACCCACAAACTTATTTCAAACTAGCACATCAAATGAGCTGTAAATTTTCATAGGACCACATGACCGTGACAGATTTGGATTCTGACATTTGGGACCCGCGAGGAAATAGCCTATCCAAGGTGGTGTCGACTTACTAGCCAGTCAACAAACTATTCTGCCTACCAGCCGTTGGATTGACATCTGTAGGACCTTGAAGTGTGTCTAGAGGGGGGGTGATTAGACTACTTGACCAATTGAAAACTTAACCTTTTCCCAATTTTAGACTTTGGCAGATTTTAGCTATCTTTGGACAAGTCAAGCAATCATCACACAATTCAAGCAAGCATGCAAAGAGTATATGAGCAGCGGAAATTAAAGCATGCAACTTGCAAGAATGTAAAGGGAAGGGTTTGGAGGATTCAAACGCAATTGGAGACACGGATGTTTTTGTCGTGGTTTTGATAGGTGGTGCTATCGTACATCCATGTTGATGGAGACTTCAACCCACGAAGGGTAACGGTTGCGCGAGTCCATGGAGGGCTCCACCCACGAAGGGTCCACGAAGAAGCACCCTTGTCTATCCCACCATGGCCGTTGCCCATGAAGGACTTGCCTCACTAGCGGTAGATCTTCACGAAGTAGGCGATCTCCTTGCCCTTACAAACTCCTTGGTTCAACTCCACAATCTTGTCGGAGGCTCCCAAGTGACACCTAGCCAATCTAGGAGACACCACTCTCCAAGAAGTAACAAATGGTGCGTTGATGATGAACTCCTTGCTCTTGTGCTTCAAATGATAGTCTCCCCAACACTCAACTCTCTCTCATAGGATTTGGATCTGGTGGAAAGAAGATTTGAGTGGAAAGCAACTTGGGGAAGGCTAGAGATCAAGATTCATATGGTAGGAATGGAATATCTTGGCCTCAACACATGAGTAGGTGGTTCTCTCTCAGAAATGGTAAGTTGGAAGTGTAGGTTTGTTCTGATGGCTCTCTCCATGAATGAAGAGGAGGTGGAGGGGTATATATAGCCTCCACACAAAATCTAACCGTTACACACAATCTACCAAACTCGGTGGGACCGAATCAACAAACTCGGTCGGACCGATTTAGTAAACCTAGTGACCGTTAGGATTTTCGGTGGGACCGACATGCAACTCGGTAGGACCGATATGGTTAGGGTTAGGGCATAACGTAATCTCAGTGAGACCGATTACACAAACTCAGTGAGACCGATTTTGGTAATAAGCTTTCCAGAGAGTTGGTCAGGTAAACTCGGTGGGACCGATTCGCTCATTTCGGTGAGACCGAAATGTTACGAAAGGGAAACAGGGAGTTTACATTGCAATCTCGGTGGGACCGATCGCTCACTTTGGTTAGACCGAAACGTTATGAAGGGAAACAGAGAGATTACAATCCCATCTCGGTGAGACCGAGATCCCTATCGGTAAGACCGATTTGCCTAGGGTTTGTGGCAGTGGCTATGACATTTGAACTCGGTGGCGCCGGATAGAAAGAATCGGTGGGACCAATTTTGACTTTGGGTTTAGGTCATATATGGATGTGAGAAAGTAGTTGAGGGTTTTTGGAGCATATCACTAAGCACTTGAAGCAAGAAGCTCATTAAGCAACATCTCATCCCTCCTTGATAGTATTGGCTTTTCCTATAGACTCAATGTGATCTTGGATCACTGAAATGTAAAATGAAGAGTCTTGAGCTTTTGAGCTTGAGCCAATACTTTGTCCTTGATATTTTGAGGGATCCACTTTCATCATCCATGCCATGCCATTCATTGAGCTTTCCTAAAATAATAGTCTCGGAATAGCATTAGCTCAATGAGCTATATGTTGTTATGAATTACCAAAACCACCTAGGGATAGTTGCACTTTCAATCTCCCCCTTTTTGGTAATTGATGACAACATATAGATCAAAGCTTCGACAAATGATAATAAGATTGAAAAACATCGTCGCTTTGAGAAGTATGTGATAAGCAAGAGCTCCCCCTAAATTTGTGCATAGTTAAGATTTGCTTTGGACTGCAAATGCACAAGGAATTAGGCTCATGGGTTACTCTTCCATGTCACATACATCTTGGTGGAGCGCTCAAAATAATAAAGATTGAATACATGCACTCATCACCAAGCAAAGTGAATGATCATATAAGGATAGGTAAGATAATATCATCTAACAAGCATAAGTGTAGCTTATGATCAAACACATGATCATCAATGTCTCACAGGTAATAGCATGGTAAGTAATCAAAAGCAAACAAAGTTTAACCACCAAAGCAAGAGAGAACAAAAAGCAACACTCTCTCTTTTGACGCCTATGATCTATACATTTTTCTCCCCCTTTGGCAACAAGTTACCAAAAAGTTCATAGAAAATGCATAGTGCTAGATCGACTCTCAGGCTTGATCTTTAGGTGGTGGTGTAGATATGGCTCCTTGGACGAAGGCTTCAGTTGAAGTGGATGGAGCTGGAGGAGTTGGTGCTGGAGCTGGTTGCACTGGAGCTGTAGGAGCTGTAGCTGGTGTAGATGATGTGGCTCTGGTGTCTGTCACAGGCACTGCAGCTGATCTCTGAGCTCTAGGCACTCTGGCAAATGCATCAGTGGTTGTCTTACCGTTCCTCTCCTGCATGTCATCCTGGAGCTGCTCCACAACTGACTGAATCTCAGTTACTTTGACATCTAGATCATAGAATTTTTGTTCCATGATTCTTTCCAGGCTCTCCTGGTTTTGAGTTAGGGTGGCCAACCCCTTCTCAATCCTCAGTGTTGATGCTATCAAGTAACCAAGCTGCTCATGTGTGTTCTTCAAAAAGTACTCAGATGCCTCCTCTTGAGTTGGCATCTTGGCAGCCTTCTCTTTCTTTGCTTTCTCCTTCTTCTCTTGAGCTTGTACTGATGATGGTTCATTCTCATTCATCACAACTTGATTGTCCTCAAAGTCTGGATAGATAGCAAAATGTTCCTTGTCCAGCAAGTATGTGCCTGTGCCCATCTTTGAGTTAATCAACTCCTGAATCTGTGGGGCATACCCACAACTTCTCTTCTGATCTGCTGCTGTCCTCTTGAGGGTCTCAACAATGAGGCTCATGACCTTGAATTTTTGTGGCACATCAAACAAGTGTAGCAAGTTGATAGCATGCCCTCTAATCATGTTGTGGTCACCTGACTTGGGCAATAGAGTGTGCCTTAGGATCCAGTTGATTGTTGGCAGCCCTGACAGAAGAAAATGAACTGACCCAAACTTACGTGTCTCAACTGCAGCATCCGGGATTTCCTTGTACATATGGGCCATGGTATTGTGATCCATCTTCTTCTTGGCATAGACATCCAAGTCATCTTCACTCTCCTTTGGGGCATTGATCAAATTGGCCCATTCCTCAATTGTTGACTGGTACCTTATACCTTCAGACATCCAAACTATCCTGCATCTGGATAGAAGTGTGTTGTGGAGTAGAATTGCATAATGAGCTCATCATTCCACTTTGTGAGCTTCTGCCCAACAAAGTCTGCAACTCCACAAGCAATGAAACTGTCTTGCACTCCAGGATAGTGTTCTTCATTTTCCTTCATGTAGGTCCAGTCGACCCACCTCATATCACACACTATAGGTTTCTTGTCCAACAACACTGTTTCATAGAAATCCTATTGTTCCTTAGTGTGGAACCTGTAATCAACAACAGTCCTTCTCCTGATAGCATATGGGTCTGACAGCCTCCACAGTCTGAGTCCTGCATCCTTTCTTAACTTCATGTTCTCAGCCACAGGATGAGCATCATTGTGGTCTAGAATCTTGGGCTTTAGCTTCCTCAGGACTTGTCCTTCATCAGCAACCTCAGGCACTGGGGCCTTGTTCTTCTCAGCAGATGTAATACTCCTGGTATTCCTCTTTGGTGCAATCTTGGGCTTGGGGCAGCTTTGGGTGCTTCCTTGGGCTTTGATGTTGCAGCCCCTGACTTTATAGCATCACCCATCAGCTTTTGTGCCTCTGGTGCTAGTGCAACAACCTCTTCTTCCTCTTCTTCAGAGTCTCTCCTCATAGAGGGGTTGCCAAGAACCTTGGCAGTAGTGGTTCTGGCTCTCTTCTTCTTCTTATCTTGACCAGCAGCTTCATCTTCTGACTCAATGGTAAACTTCATAGTTTCTCCAGTGGGAACCTTCTTGGGTTTGGAAGTTATAACTCTTCTTGCAGGTGCCTCTTTGGGATCAATGTTTTCAGGCACTTGAGTTGATCCTCTGACCTTCAGCATAGGTGTCCTCTTGGCAGGGACCTTCCTATTGAGTCCAGGCTTTGTGTTCTTTGCTAAGGCATACTCCTTTTTGAGCACTACCTTCTTGGAAGTAGCCTCATCTTCTTCTGCCATATAATCTTCATCCTTAGATTCTGAGGTTCTCTTCTTCCTTGTCCTGGTGGCAGCTTTAGGCAAATTGCTTGGGGTGCTCCTGCTGCCATCATCTGAAGTGCTAGAGGGACTAGTGCCCTCACTCATGTGATTGTGCTCTTCTGACTTGTTCTGACTATCACTTTGGTCTGACATGCTGCAAACTATGACTGCTGACCCTGTGAATAGTTATAGATGAGATAGAATGGATGAGCATCACAAAATGCAGAGATTTTTGCAAAAGAATGATTCAAAAACTTAGTTTTAGTTTTCCACAGAAAGCATTTCGGATCAACCGATTTTCAAACTCAGTGATACCGAAGTAGTTTGGAACCTAAACTGGTGAACTCGGTCGGACCGAGTCACAGTTCGGTGGCACTGAGACTGCTAGGGTTTCACAAAGTTCTAAAATCGGTCACACCGATTAGCAATTCTCGGTCAGACCGAGAGTTACTAGTGCAATGGCATTAGCCAAATCGGTGGGACCGAGTTTTTCAACCCGGTGGGTCCAAGATGGTTTCGGCGGAAACCTAACCCTAAATTTTCAAATCGCATCTATTCTAAGGATTGTATTGACTGGATAGGAGTGTCTCAATCGTGGCAAGAATCATAATGAACACAATGTGCTAGGAATCAGACGGGGATAGCACTGTGATCGAGTCCATACCCTAGCTTGGCGATGAACTCGCTCCGGCAGCAACAGCGGGGGTGAATTCCGTTGACGGCGGCGGAGACCAGCGACAGGAGGCGGCTGGCGACGAGGAGATGATCCGGAGACCTAGTAGGCAGAGCGAGCTATGCCCGGGCGAAGGGGAGTGGAGAAAATTTCCAAATTTTTGCCCGTGAGTATATATAGCCCGACCCTGTCGGTGTGACCGAGTGGAACAACTCGGTGGCACCGAGATGCATAACTGTATACAGTTATAGCAACTCGGTGTGATCGAAAAGTTCAAATCGGTTGCACCGAGATTGAAAACCTAGATCGACTTAGTGATCTCGGTAGGACCGAAATGTAGGAATGGGTCAGACCGAGAATCACAAAGAAGTTTTGGAAGTTTAAGTCTATGAAGAATCGGGGACTCCGAGTGCTCCTCACACAGAGTGGTTCGAATCTGACTTGATCAAATTTTGTGATGTAGCATGAATAGAGTTTGAGATGAGAAAAGCATAGATAGCTAGAGAAGGTTCTTAGGCATTCTTGTCCATCCACTTGGCCATAGAAAAAGAACCCAAACAATCAAAGAAACAAGTGGATGTCCTCGAATGAGTAAAATATGCATCCAACATGCTCACACAATAAATGGCAAATGAAATATGTGGCAAAGCATGCACAACCAATTCTAGCATCTATCAAACAATTGGTGATGACTAGATCATCTATATATGAGTATATTGACTTAGGAGTCAAATGAGAACATTTGATCATAGGTCATACTCATCGTTTAAGCTCAAGTGGGGTTACCACTTTTACATAATGCATTGATGTGTTCACACCATTAGAGTTGCTTTGACTCAATTCTTAGAGTTAAGCTCCCCCTAGATGTGAGATCCCCCTTTAGAGGGATGAACTAACCTTGGGTTTTGTCGATGATGACTTCATGTAGGTGTTGAAGATGTGGATGCTCAATGTTGATGTAGATCATTTGGAGCAATCCTTTGGAGTGAGTTGCACTTTCAATACCTACATGGGTTAGTCCCACAAGGAACAAACAAGAATATCCATAGACATAGAGTGATGCACACACAATATGATGTCCATGAAATCGTTAGGTTACCTTGTCCCTTGCCTTACCAACAAGAGGGTTTGTGACTCCTTGAACTAGTGCAAGATGAGGAAGTTGATTGCACTCGTCCTTGCCATAATGATATGAGTGAAGAATGTTGGCGGAGTCACCCTCAAGAACTCTCTAGTTCTTCTTCTTCGGGATCCACATCATCTTGATGGGAATCCTTGGAGTTGTAGTTGTACTTGATGAAGTAGAACTTGACGTAGTCTTGGGAACCCACTTGACCAAGGCCTTAGGTGCTTCTTCAAATGCATCAATCTCCTCTTGAAGCTTGTCCTTGCCTTTGTTCTTGTGGTCTTGTGGTGGAAGATCATCTTGTGCTTGTGTTCCCTTGAAGGAAGTAGGATCATACTTCTCTTGTTGAGGAACAAACTTCGTCTTGGAGTATTGATCTTCTTCCCACTCAACTCCATTGGCATTAAACTTTCGTTCAAAACCAACACCTTGATTCTTCCAGTGCCTTCCTTGCTTGCGTACAATTTCCTCGAATTGCTTACTCCCGGCAAGGCTTTTGTATACACCTTTCTCTATAATTCCCTTCAATAAGCTATTTTCTTGCTCAAGTGTAACTTGGCTAAGAGAATCATTAGTGGAATCAATAGAACTACTAGAAGCAACAATATTGGATTTGGCATTATTATTGTTACTACTAGAGGAAGGATCTTTCTTGTACTTGTTACTAGACTTGACTTGAGGCATGTAAGTAGATAAGAGTAAACGTTTGGCAATGTAAGAAGAACTTTTCTTACGGAGATCATCATTGATTGCCTTTAAGAACTCATGCTCTTGCTCAAGATTGAGCTTTTCAAAGTGTAACTTCTCATGAGCCATTAAAAGTTCTCGATGATCTTCAAAGATAGTTTCATGAGCTAACTTAAGAGTGTTTAGTTCTTTAGTTAGAAACTCAATATTCTCCTTATCATTGTCATTCGTTTTAGCATGATTAATTGATGTTTCATCATAGTATTCGTCACTAGAGTTGTCAACAAGTAAATCATCATCACCTAGCAAGTCATCTTCATCACTATTGAAATCAACATACTCAGGATGTGTTACCTTAGGACCTTTGGCCATGAAGCATCTTCCAATTCCTTCATTTGGTGAGTCAAATATGTTGTAGGAGTTGGTTGACACAAGTGCTAGACCGGCAACACCTTCATCTTGAGTATATTCGGAGTCGGAGTGATAGCTTCTCTCGGAATGATTGTCGGAATCAGAGCCGGATACCCATTCACCAACATGAGCTTGATGTCTTCGTTTTGTGTAGCTCCTTGATGACTTGTCCTTCCTTTCCGAATCCTTGCTTCTCCGTGAGGGTCTTCGTTCATAACGATCATCTCTACTCCTTCTCTCTCTTGGTGGTGATTCTTCTCTTTTGCTTCTTCTTTTTGGAAAATCTTCTCTTCTTTTGTAGGGTGTCGTACACTCATAGGAATAGTGTCCGGGTCTCCCACAATTGTAGCAATTGCGCTCTAGACTAGAAGATCTGTTGTCATTGTAGGACCTTGACTTAGAGCTTCTTTCTTTGCTTCTACTCTTGTAGAATTTGTTGAAGTTCTTCACCATTAAGCTCAATTCTTCATTGAAGGTTTGTTTCTCACTTGAGGATGTGGGGGCTTCACATGAGGCTTTGTAAGCACCACTTGACTTGTTGTGAAGTTCCTCCTTATCCTTGAGTGACATCTCATGAGCAACAATTCTTCCAATGACTTCCGTTGGCTTGAGATCTTTGTAGTTTGGCATCATTTGGATCAATGTGCACACGGTATCATACTTTCCATCCAATGCTCTTAGGATCTTCTTGATGATGAATCTGTCGGTCATCTCTTCACTCCCTGAGCCGGCAATCTCATTTGTGATAAGAGCAAGCCTAGAGTACATTTCAGCGACACCTTCACCATCCTTCATTTTGAACTTGTCAAGCTGACTTTGGAGCACATCCAACTTGGATTCCTTGACAGAGTCGGTACCTTCATGCATATCAATCAAAGTATCCCACATTTCCTTTGCATTCTCAAGACGGCTGATTTTGTTGAATTCTTTGGGGCACAAGCCATTGAAGAGGATATCACAAGCTTGAGCGTTGTATTGCAGCATCTTCAATTCTTCAGCGCTAGCTTCACGGTTCGGCTCTCTCCCATCAAAGAATTCACCTTGCAAGCCAATACACACAATAGCCCAAACGGCGGGGTTATGTCCAAGAATATGCATTTTCATCTTATGCTTCCAACTAGCAAAATTAGTACCATCAAAGTAAGGATCTCTATGGTGATAATTTCCCTCGCTAGACGCCATACTCTCCTAGGTTGTGAAACCAAGGCTATGACCACCAAAAGCTATGGAAATCAAAGCAAATGGAGACCAAGGCTCTGATACCACTTGTAGGACCTTGAAGTATGTCTAGAGGGGGGGTGATTAGACTACTTGACCAATTAAAAACTTAACCTTTTCCCAATTTTAGACTTTGGCGGATTTTAGCTATCTTTGGACAAGTCAAGCAATCATCACACAATTCAAGCAAGCATGCAAAGAGTATATGAGCAGCGGAAATTAAAGCATGCAACTTGCAAGAATGTAAAGGGAAGGGTTTGGAGGATTCAAACGCAATTGGAGACACGGATGTTTTTGTCGTGGTTCTGATAGGTGGTGCTATCGTACATCAACGTTGATGGAGACTTCAACCCACAAAGGGTAACGGTTGCGCGAGTCCACGGAGGGCTCTA
This sequence comes from Triticum aestivum, assembly GCF_018294505.1. NCBI lineage: Eukaryota > Viridiplantae > Streptophyta > Magnoliopsida > Poales > Poaceae > Triticum > Triticum aestivum. The sequence goes on along the minus strand of NC_057810.1, from coordinate 284,862,312 downwards.
CCCACGAAGGGTCCACGAAGAAGCAACCTTGTCTATCCCACCATGGCCGTCGCCCATGAAGGACTTGCCTCACTAGCGGTAGATCTTCACGAAGTAGGCGATCTCCTTGCCCTTACAAACTCCTTGGTTCTACTCCACAATCTTGTCGGAGGCTCCCAAGTGACACCTAGCCAATCTAGGAGACACCACTCTCCAAGAAATAACAAATGGGGTGTTGATGATGAACTCCTTGCTCTTGTGCTTCAAATGATAGTCTCCCCAACACTCAACTATCTCTCATAGGATTTGGATCTGGTGGAAAGAAGATTTGAGTGGAAAGCAACTTGGGGAAGGCTAGAGATCAAGATTCATATGGTAGGAATGGAATGTCTTGGCCTCAACACATGAGTAGGTGGTTCTCTCTCAGAAATGGTAAGTTGGAAGTGTAGGTTTGTTCTGATGGCTCTCTCCACGAATGAAGAGGAGGTGGAGGGGTATATATAGCCTCCACACAAAATCTAACCGTTACTCACAATCTACCAAACTCGGTGGGACTGAATCAACAAACTCGGTCGGACCGATTTAGTAAACCTAGTGACCGTTAGGATTTTCGGTGGGGCCGACATGCAACTCGGTAGGACCGATATGGTTAGGGTTAGGGCATAACATAATCTCAGTGAGACCGATTACACAAACTCGGTGAGACCGATTTTGGTAATAAGCTTTCCAGAGAGTTGGCCAGGTAAACTCGATGGGACCGATTCGCTCATTTCGGTGAGACCAAAATGTTACGAAAGGGAAACAGGGAGTTTACATTGCAATCTCGGTGGGACCGATCGCTCACTTCGGTTAGACCGAACCGTTACAAAGGGAAACAGAGAGATTACAATCCCATCTCGGTGAGACCGAGATCCCTATCAGTAAGATCGATTTGCCTAGGGTTTGTGGCAGTGGCTATGACATTTGAACTCGGTGGCGCCGGATAGAAAGTATCGGCGGGACTGATTTTGACTTTGGGTTTAGGTCATATATGGATGTGAGTAAGTAGTTGAGGGTTTTTGGAGCATATCACTAAGCACTTGAAGCAAGAGGCTCATTAAGCAACACCTCATCCCTCCTTGATAGTATTGGCTTTTCCTATAGACTCAATGTGATCTTGGATCACTAAAATGTAAAATGAAGAGTCTTGAGCTTTTGAGCTTGAGCCAATCTTTTGTCCTTTATATTTTGAGGGATCCACTTTCATCATCCATGCCATGCCATTCATTGAGCTTTCCTGAAATAATAGTCTCGGAATAGCATTAGCTCAATGAGCTATATGTTGTTATGAATTACCAAAACCACCTAGGGATAGTTGCACTTTCAACATCCAACATCTGTCGTGTATCTTCTATCTCTTGTCTTCTTCTTCCTCCAGCCGCCCAAACCAAACCACCCCGTCGGCTCCGCCTACTCCCGCCTCCCATGGCTGGCTGCGCCTCCGCCGCCCTACCGTATGTACCCTCCAATGTTGGTCAGTCCCTCCCTCTATTCCCCCACATGTCCTGTTATTCTCCGGTGACGTCAGCCCCAACACGCACCCGCGCCCAAACTAGTCAACCCTCGTACTCCCCTCTGCCCGCGACTGGACCGACGCATCTTCCACGGCTCCTGTTCGTTCCGTCTGAGGCCTCGCTGTCGTCCTCCGCCTTGCGGCCTTGGTTCACTCGCCATGCGCGGTGTGCCGCCCTCTTGCGTTGTCAATGTCGTCAACAACCGAGAGGAACAAGGAGATGACTGTACGTGGAGAGGATGACAGTAGGTACCCACCAGCGTCATGGCAGTACGCAAGCAAGTGCCTCTATATTACAAGCCCAAAAATATGGTTCCTCCTAATGGTTGGACATCTGGGGCTCACGCCATTGTCAACGTAGTCAATAAATGAGAGAATTACACTACGAGAGGCTGACACCAGGGACCCAGCAGGTCGCTCAGTTTTTTTTAGGAACAACAGTTGTTATTTATACTAGTTTTAGCGACGGATCAGGGTAACAACGGAGCTGTGCGAGGGTTGTGGCCCATCTAGCCAGGGTTTTATTTATGTTTACCACATCATGAGCCCAGTTGTGTTTTTTTCTTGCTGAAAATGGCTAGCCTAGTTCTATTTTTTTTAAAGAAATACCCAAACGAGACCTACTTGCTTTATCGGCCCTGCTGGGCTGCAAATCTTTCAAGATGAGGAGAGTTTCATTCGGTTTGCCCAAAAAAAGGTTGACGCGTATGCTTTCATAAAAAAAGGTTGACGCACACGCAACGCCCTGTCAACTTAGTCAACACACGAGAGCAGTGACTGTTGGATGTCCATCCAATGGCTGTCGTGCTTCTTCAATCTCTGCTCTTCATGCTCCAGCCGCTCAAACAAGCGCCGGTGGGACTGCCTGCTCCCTCCTCCCGCGGCCGGCTATGATGCCTCACAGGCCTCACGGCCCCACCGTACTCCCATCGCTAGCCTAGCCATCCCTCTACTCACCCACACCTATTGTTATTCTCCGGGGACGGCAGATGAACCAGTAAACCCTCGTACTCTACTGCCGAGTATTCCCTGGATCCGTGTCGTTCCCTTCCTAGGCCTCGCTGTCGTCCATTGCCCTGGTGCTCTCGGTGCGGCCTGGTCAACGTGATCAATGAACAACATCTATCATAAGTGGACTGTACGTGGAGAGGCTGACAGTTGGGTCCACGGTCGCATGCAAGGAAATGCCTCCTTATTACGCGCAAAATAATGATTCCTCCACCTGACAGCTAGGACCCATAGGAAGGGCCTCTGTATTTCGCGAAAAAAACATTCCCCCCACTAACAGGTCAGACCCACCAGCTATATCTTCTCACGCAAGGAAGTGCCTCCTTATTACTCCCAAAAAAATGAATACCCCCCGCTAGCTGGGACCCACCATATTGTATGGCTGACTTGTGGGCCTACTAAGTTGACGGGGACGGGGCTTTGTCAACTTAGTCAATACTCCAGTGACTGTATGATGTCCATCCAACGGCCATAGTGCTTCTTCAACCTCTGGTCTTCTTGCTCCAGCCGCCCAAAGCAGCGCCAGTCGTGCCGCCTGCTCCCGCCTCCCGTGGCCGACTGTGCTGCCGCGGAGGCCTGACCGCCCCCATACTACTCCCACCACTGGCCAGGCCATCCCTCCACTCACCCACACCCCCTGTTATTCTGCGGCGACGGCAGCCTCACACCGCAGCTGAACCAATGAACCCTCGTACTCCTCTCTGCGTGGGCATCCACTGCCGCGTCTTCCCCGGCTCCGCGTCGTCCCCTTCCTAGGCCTCGCTGTCGTCCACCACCATGGTGCTCTCGGCGCGGCGTGGTCAATGTGGTCAACGATCGACTTCCATCGGAAGAGTACTGTACGTGGAGAGGCTGACAGCTGGGTCCACGGCAGCTGCAAGGAAGTGCCTCCTTATTACGTGGAAAATAATTATTCCTCCACCTGACAGCAGGGACCCACCAGACGGGCCACCAGTATTTCGTGAAAAAACATTTCCCCCTGACTGCTGGGACCCACCGGACGGGCCACCGTATTTCACGAAAAAAATGTCCCCCTCGCTGACAGCTCGGACCCACCGGAAGTGCCTCCTTATTACGCACGAAAAAATGAATGCTCCCCTGCTAGCTGGGACCCACCTTGGTGGGAGGCTGACTTGTGGGCCTACTAAGTTGACGGGGCGGAGGGCTTTGTCAACTTAGTCAATATGAACGATTCTAGCTCCAGTGACCATACGATGTCCATCCAACGGCCGTAGTGCTTCTTCAACCTCTGGTCTTCTTGCTCCAGCCGCCCAAAGCAGCGCCGGACGTGTCGCATGCTCCTGCCTCCCGTGGCCGGCTGTGCTACCGCGGAGGCCTCACCACCCCCTACTATTCCCACCACTAGCTAGCCCTGCGGCGACGGCAGCCTCACACCGCAGCCGAACCAGTGAACCCTCGTACTCCTCTCCGCGCGGGCTTCCACTACCGCGTCTTCCCTGGCTCCGCGTCGTCCCCTTCCTAGGCCTCGCCGTCGTCCACCGCCCTGGTGCTCACGCGGCGTGGTCAACGTGGTCAAGGAACGACTTCCATCGAAAGAGTACTGTACGTGGAGAGGTTGACAGTTGGGTCCATGGCAGCCGCAAGGAAGTGCCTCCTTATTACGCACAAAATAATTATTCCTCCACCTGACAGCAGGGACCCACCGGACGGTCCACCGCATTTTGCAAAAAAAACATTTCTCCTTGACTGCTGGGACCCACCAACTACATCTTCGCACGCAAGGAAGTGTGTCCGGGCAAAAAAAATGATTTGCCCCTGACTACTGGGACCCACCAGCTACATCTTCGCACGCAAGGAAGTGCCTGACAGTCAGGACCCACTTGGTCGAAGCGTTTGTAGCATTGTCATTCTGGTCGCGAATGTGTATGTACATACTGGTCGATGTAGAGGCGCGCACGTGTCGTAGTAGAGGCGCGTACGTAGCATGTACACGTACGTACAGCGGCCAGTGTGCAAGAAAGAAAATACGGCCACGTACATACATATGGGCGGGGTCTCGAACGCCTACTCGCACATACGTACGGCCAGGGCTCGTGTACATGGCTGGGTCAGAACAGATAAACTGCATCATCGTCGTGTTCATCGGGAGGCAACATAATGTGTCGTGTTCATGGGGAGGCAACGGAATGCGTCGTGTTCATCGGGAGGCAACGGAACGCGTGGGAGCCAACCGGCTTGGACGGAACATGTGATGGAAACGAGGCCTGGCGTACCACAGAACGGAGGAAACGACCTTGTGTTCGACCGGCCATGTTCGAAACGGGATCCTGTTCATCGGGAGGGATCTGGCGTACTGCAAAGTGGAGGAAATGGACTTGTGTTGGACCTCCTACGGTCGAAACGGAGTCCTGTTGATCGGGAGGGGTGTGGCGTATCCCAAAACGAATGAAACAGACTTGTGTTGGAGCGCTACGCTCGAAATGGGGGTCCTGTTCATGGGGAGGGGTGTGGCGTACCGCAAAACGGGACTCCACGGGCTACTGTTCATCCACCATCGACCTCCTCCAGCCTCCACATGCGACTGTTCATCCACGGGCTCCTGTTCATCCAGCCTCCACCGTGCGCTACTCCACCGGCTACTTTTCAACCGCCCCTCTCCACGGGCTCCTGTTCAACCACCCCTCCACGGGCTACTGTTCATCCACCCCTCCACCGTCTACTGTTCATCCAAGCCTCCACGGGGTCATCCTATTCATCCAGCCCTCCACAGGGTCTCCTGTTCATCCAGCCCCAACCGGCTCGATCGATCGGGGTCATGTTCATCTAGAGGCAACGCCACGGGGTCCTGTTCATCCACCCCCACCGCTCACTGTTCATCCACCCCCCCTCAACACTCACTGTTCATCCAGAGGCAGCAACGATTGGCTTCAGTTAGCAGCAGTAGCGAAGGAATCGCTCGATTGAGTTCAGTAACGCGTAGTCTGCAGTGCAATCGCTTGGGTTCAGCTAGAGCCCAACGCCTTGATCGGGTTCAGTTAGAGCCAATGCCTCGCACACATGCGTGTACATGTATGAGAGAAACGCGCATCGCTCGGCCCCCGACCACCCACCGTAATCGGGAACTCGCCGAAATTTTCCTTGCCCTCGCTTCTACCACGGTTTTTTCCATCATGGACGGCCCAAAGAATGTCATGCAGCTGCGTCTCCGTCTCGCCCTGGATGAAAAGCCCATTTTCTGTCATGATTTTTTATAGAAGTAGGAGCCCACCACATCTACGATGATACCGGGTTTTGTCACAATTATCGTCATAGAAGTGTCATAAGTATGATAGAAAAAAAATTCGTTCTGCCCAAAATGTCACATATGTGTCTTTTTTTGTAGTGACGGTTCACTCAAACTAATCGTGTGCCACGTCGGCGCCCTTGTCATGCACACATCCGCACAATACATTGGGCTCCACAAGGCTCCCCCTCTCAAAAATATATGCCCGCCTCGAGGGTTTTTCTATTTCATAACACACGGTTGTTATCTCCGGACCATGTGCGATGTTTCTTCTTCCCAATCCAACTGCATCCCTAGAAAATAGCTGCCCGCCTCGAGGAGGGTTTTTATGTTTCATAACACACGGTTGTTATCTCTGGACCGTGTGTGATGTTTCTTATTCCCAATCCCGCCTGCCCCTAGAAAACATCTGCCCGCCTCGAGGGTTTTTCTGTTTCATAACACACGGTTGTTGTCTCCGGACCGTGTGGGATGCGCCATCATCAAAAATTTCAATAGCCCCGGCATTTCACTCCCGCGTTGTAAAAT